>NC_038250.2:5841048-5928151 GCF_000004515.6 Glycine max
ATCATCAGTAATGAGTATAAAGATTCATACATATATAAAATATCAAAAGAGATACATAAGGTTGCGAAAATTATATCCAATCCTTTGGAGAAACTAGCCGATCATTGCGTAGAGCACAAGATCAACATGAGAAATGACGAAAGATACATTCCATAGTCGCAACTCTGCAGTGCAACACCACTTCCTTTCTCCTTTATTTCTCTTGGCTTCGAGCTTTTTCTCTGCTTCTATGGTGCCTATGGTGTGTCCTTCGTTCTGGTTTTCATGGTTTATATAGAATTTGAGTCAAGAGGTGTAGACCAACTCGCCCAGGCGAGTTGTAACTAGCCCAAACAAGTTGGTTGCTTAGACTTGAAGAAATTTGATTAGCCCAAGCGAGCTAGTTGCTAGTCTGGATGAATAGTTGTATGAAATATTGAAAAAATAATCATTTTTATCCTTCCTTTTAACTTTGTTTATGGATCTAACAAACAATTATCAAAATCTATAAAATCATGGATAAATCTTTTATATTTAAACAAAAACATTAGTAAATATACAATATATATAAAACAACTAGATTTAAGGAAATTTAAAAAAAAAATTATTATAATTAAAAGAAAAATTGCATTTTAATATAAAAAATAACTAAATTGTGACACTTGTTATTCTCATAATATAAAGGCATTTCTTTTATTTCTTCATTGTTGTAATAAAAATAATAGTTCATATTTACAAGTTTCATCAACACAACAATCAAGTTAATATAACTATAGCATAAGTTAATCGAAAGAGCTTATAAACTTCCCAAAAACTTCCAAAACATACTTATTAGATTGTTATAGTTCAAATATTTTTAATCAGTATACTGTAATTATAATTGTAATGTTATGTTTCTCATGTCAACTAATTATGTAAAATATTGAATAAAATTGGGATAAAGATACCTCATTGTAAATGAGAGAAAAGGAAAACTCTTATATAAACGAGAGAAAATCTTAGAGACATAAATGACATAATCAGAATATGGACATCAAAATCATCACACAATTAGAATACTTTAGAAACTGAAACTACAAGTAGCCAAATTTTTATACCAATTAGAAATTAAAGTAATTATGTATGGGTAGAGTAGGAGAGTCTAGAGGAACAAAGAGGCAATAACTCTCAATCCAGCTAAAAACTAACAAAGCACATAATAACTATTTTTTCCTTCTCAAAAGTCGTTTATAATAACACCACTCGACCTAATTATAATAATTTAATTAATTAATAGTTAGACATTAATAAGAGATGGCGTGTGCTGGATTAGAGGGGTTGTGTAGTTAGATTTCGAAGACATGAAGCATACACGTCGAAGCGTGATTTTGTCACTTTCACCTACTTGAAATAGCAAATCCAGCCAACCTAGATATCTTCTCATTTTTATTTAAAGTATGATGTCTATGTATTATGTATTAATAGTGTAAAATAATTTTATTTTATTATTTAATTATAAATTATCTTTTGAATTATTTTATGATAATTATTTTAAAAATAAATAAATTTATCCTATATAATAGATTATGATTGAATAGCTTTGTAAAATTTGTAATACAAAGATCATTTTTGTTAAAAAATACTGTTCTCTGTTGATGTTTGTCCTAACAGCAACAGCAGTAACAAGAAGGTTAGGCTTAAGAAGGAAAAGGGTTGCAACTTACATTACATTACATGTCCACCAACTGGTGGTTAGGGTTTGAACACTTCCAAGCAATCAACCAGTCAACCACCCACTCCCCTCTCCTATTTTATTCTTTGCCTCAATTTACTTTTTTCATACTAATAACATGGTGTGATATAATTGATAAATAATTTTAACCTTTAAATATATAATTATGAGTTTGATCTATTATTCATGTATATGCACATATGTTGAGAGTGATCAAATCCTTAATTAAATAAATCTCAATATCTCATATTTTAAAAATTAGTCATTAATTTTTTACAAAAAATACCTTAATTTAAAGAAAAAAAATCAATTTCACTAATACACCATATGACGCCACACGCCACATGCCTTCCTATAATATTATATACCCTTATGTTCTATACTACAAATTTTTAATACGTTCCTTTGTCACACGTGATTATCCCTACTATGATTGGCACTGAAATTTACTAATTATTTAATCCATCTTGTCCAATACCAATTTACTAAAAGATAAAGTTTAGTAACCATAAGAACTTAAAAAATGCCGTAATTGTTTTTTTTTTTTAACAAAGGTTACAGCAATAAGCTTTACAATAATGTTTAATTTTTAGTGGAATCAATTGATATCAAAATATGTTAAGTAACATTAAATTTTTGAAAGATTAAGGTAATAAAAAGTACCCCTTTGTCTTATTTTATTGGTTACTTTTGAATTGTTTTTTCTCTCACTCAAATTATCTGAAACTTTAAAATATTAAGAAAAATATTATTTTTTTAAATAATATCAGCTACAAAAAATAAATGCACTGCAGATATATAGTTATAATTATACAGTGTAGTTAATAAAGATATTTTAGCTACTCAAATAAAATTATTTTATTACGATGAGTATTGATATAGTTTATTATTTTTCTTAAAATATATAAATTATATTAAATGAAAATATCATTATTAGTTCAGATCGGCTCAATAACATTATCTCTAATAAAGGATACTTATTATCTAGACAAAATAAAATCATGAAGCATATAAATTAATTAATAAATGTTAGTTCAGGTTAATTGACAGTCTCTCTGGTATGAATTCTAGATATATAATTATATTTAATACTCAAAAAAATAATTTTATTACTCATAATAATTTTATCAAACTCAAACAAAATTATTAAATATGTGAATTCTTACAAGAATGACAATGAAACTGAGAGAATATTTAATCATTTATCTACATCATCCTATTTATTATCACTAGGAGAAATGAGGCAAAGTTTGTGCCTCTCTATATTTTCAAAAAAAATATAAAAGTAAAATAAGAGATGATGGCAATTAAATGAGAGTGTACATTTGTTTTGAAATTGGACTTCATTTGTAGTTTTTGGAGGTAATTTTTCCATGTACAAATAAAATATAGTACTAGTAATTCCTATAAATAATGTTGAAGCAAATCAAATTCCTATTAAATAGTTGTATATACAATTTTTCCACTAACAATACGTATAAATTAAAACCATATTTAAGAAACAACTATTGCTGCCACGAAACATTAATAGTTTTTAATAGACCATAGGATTTAATCACGACAAATATTAATTAGTATTTTAAAGATATTGATTAAAAAATTCAAAGTATAAATATTTTTAGTAAGAGATAAAAAATTATGTTATTTCTGATTTTTTTAATGCTTTTTTATAATTTACACAATAAATGTTTTTATCTTTTAATTTTTTAAGCAATATTCTTGGGATAATAATTAACCAGACTCCTTTATTAATAGAATTAAATAAAATAAGAAGTTGACGTGCGGAAGTAAGCAATTTATTTTTCTTTTGATTTAATTTATTATTAATAATTAATAATCCTTTTATGTTCATTGGTTGGTGCTGCTGTTTAATCCAAAGATAATTTGAAAAAATTTATGTCTTGGGATTGCCACTTGTCTTGGCTTCCCCAAACTGTGGATTCTTGTCTGTAATTTTTGTTCTTAACCTCTCTTCTCTCTTACCTTACTACCATTCTTTTCTCTTCTTTGCTACCAACCTGAATCTCTCTCCCCTGTTCCTCCCTTCTCCTTTTCTCTATCAGGTATTTCTCTTTTCTTTCATAGTTTTCATCTCTTCACTCTCTTTTTTTCTTCTTCTTTATGTGTTTGGCTTTTGTCAACAACAACAGTGCAGAACGAAAAAAAATAATAAAAAAAAAGCTTGAGGTGACTTTGATGATGGTAGATAGTACTTCCCATGGTCACAACTCACAAGCTTTTGTTCCAACAGGAGGGGTGGTGGGGTTAATTTTTCATGATTAAAAGCAGAAATTAGAATGTTAAAAAGCTAATGTGGAGTGGGAAAAAGTTAAATTCTACTTCAAAGGCTTCAGATTTTTTCGCTCATGATTGTTTTATGTTTTTTGATTGACCTATCTTTTCACTTTCACTTTTGTTGTGTGTTCTTCTCAACCTCAACCTGGCTTCTGTGCTTTTCACTTTCAACAACCACCACCACCATAGGGTTTCAACTTTGAAGCTAATTATGTTTATGGGGTTTTGGTTTTGCACCCCGTTTTTGGTTTTGTTTGGTTTTCAGGTTTGTTTGCATCGTTTTCTGCTACCTCGTTTCTCCGTTTTTCACTAACAAAAAAAAAATGAAAGAAGCTTCCTTTGGTCAATTTGCTTAATAGGGCTAGCAAAACTTTTCTTTTCTTAATCTATGGTAATGAAAGTACGCGTTTGGCCAAACCCCTTTAATTCCTCACGCCGTTTAAAGCTTAAGCCAATGTTTTGTGGTTAATGATAGAGCATAGATAGTGATCTAATGTGTTTCTGATTGCTTTTTCTTATGATGTGGTGTTTTTGCTTTATAGCAACGTAATCTTTTCCTTTGATCTTACGTGCTTTCTATTTTATTAATCTTTTCCTTTATCTTCAATAACCTTTTCCTCCCTTTTGGATCATTTTTATTCATTCAATTTAGGTACTCTATTGTAATGAGCTTTTGTTTGTGCAACATCATTATCCTTTCCTCAATCTTGTAGCTGAGGTGACATTATATATTTAGCTCAGCATCACTACTGGTTTCTCGAACCTAAGCAGCGAAGGAGATGTGTGGCTGATTCAATTCTAAAGGGACCAGAAACAAGCACATCTGAATTTCAATTGTTAATTTACCATGTATACGAGCCAAGCCTTTTCTTCAGGGTCCTATGCGGATATGTTGTCTGGGAATCCTCTTTTACCTCATAACTACAGTGAAACTGTAGAAGGACAAAATGAGTTGAAGTTCATCACATCCATGAGGGACACAATGACTATGCAGCCTATTGATGGGCATTCCAATGCCGCCGCCACAGGTGATTCAGAGTCTTTTGTGAATGCTGGAGATTCCCATTCCCATGTTATTCCAAGGACAACACAATTGGGAGTTGTGGAGAGTGAGCAAAATGTACTGAACCAAGGCTTGTCTCTTAGCCTTGGCTCAGTGATGCCTTCTATTGCATCTGTCCCTACCTTTCCATATCAGTATCCCGGCA
This sequence comes from Glycine max, assembly GCF_000004515.6. Classification (NCBI taxonomy): domain Eukaryota; kingdom Viridiplantae; phylum Streptophyta; class Magnoliopsida; order Fabales; family Fabaceae; genus Glycine; species Glycine max. The sequence continues at coordinate 5,846,242 of NC_038250.2, forward strand.
CCAGTTTCTCTTCACTTATGACTGCTTGTATCCCAAATTCAAAGGACTCTTCATCTCATAAAGATGATGAGACCAGCCTACAAAGGGAATTGAGAAATGCTGAGTGCATGGCATCTTTAGCTTCTAGAGGATTTCACAAAAGGGAGGATTTGTATAATCCACATGCCTCAATGTGCATTAGTGAAGGCCGAAATGATGGATTGCAAGGTTTTTCCAACAATGTCTTGAACTCACAATACCTCAAGGCAGCACAGGAGTTGCTTGATGAAATAGTAAATGTCCGAAAGGCTTTGAAGCAAACTGGTTTGGAAAAGCAACAGAGTTTCCGTGATATTGGTTTAGATGGCTCCAAAGATTCAGATGGAAAATCTACCAGCCAATCCGTGCAGATATCTTCAGGCCCCAATGGTTCTGCTGCAAACTCTTCATGTGAGCTATCACCTGCAGAACGGCAGAATTTGTTGGACAAGAAGACAAAGCTTTTGTCAATGCTGGATGAGGTAAACCTGTAGACTTTGTATCATTGAATTAAACAGTTCTTTTCTATTCTGTTGATATAATTGCCCTGATCTGACCCCAGTTCTTTTGTGTTTCATATAGTTGGTCGTCTAATTTGTGTTACACAATTATTTAGTGTATGTTTAGTTTATTTTGAAGTACAAAGCTTTTTTTTTTTCTGTATTTTATCTAAGAACTTTCAACACATACTTTTTTTTTTTTTTCTAATCTTGTATGTTATTTTTTTCCCAGAAAAAAGTATGTGTTGAAAGTGCTATATATTTACTAAGATTCCCAATACACTACTGTGAGTTGTTCACAGAGTAAATACTTTCTCCGTGGTTGATCTTCAGTTATGCAATTTAGTTTTATGCAAATCCTACATTAGTGTTTGATTGAACTGTGTCTACTTAGATACTAAAACAAAGATAGTACTAGTGATGACGGTGATGTGATGAGAGTGTTAACTAGTGACTTAACTCTTAATCCTTTCTTTTGCTCTTCTGGCAGGTGGATAAAAGATACAGACAGTACTGCCACCAAATGCAGATTGTGGTGTCATCTTTTGATATGGTTGCTGGATGTGGAGCAGCTGAACCATACACTGCACTTGCCTTGCGCACAATATCGCGCCACTTTCGGTGTTTGCGCGATGCCATTAGCAGCCAAATTCAAGTGACTCAAAGGAACCTCGGAGAACAAGAGGGAATACCTCGTCTCCGCTATGTTGATCAGCAGCTTCGGCAACAAAAGGCCCTTCAGCAACTTGGTGTAATGAGACAAGCTTGGAGGCCTCAGAGGGGACTTCCTGAAACCTCTGTTTCAGTACTCCGTGCATGGCTCTTTGAGCATTTCCTTCATCCGTAAGTTCCCCTCCCCTGTTCTTATTTTATTTTTAACTTATGATATTAGATCTAATAATTGTTTCCCAAATTTCATTTGCTACCAGTTATCCTAAGGATTCAGAGAAAATTATGCTAGCAAGGCAAACTGGCTTAACAAGAAACCAGGTACAATAATTAGTGTTTTCTAAATTGTAGAGCATTGTATGTATAAGTGCATGTTTGTGAATGATTAATTGTGGGGAAATAATAACTTTTTCTTAAACTTTTACAAAGCTGATTTGCACTGTCATCTAATTGTAAATTGTTATGTACGACAAATTTGTTAACTTTTACAATAACTGTTTTATAAGTTATATTAACGATGATTTCTAATTGATTAACATTGCAAAATGTTTAAATGTATTCTGTGAAAATTTGTTTTTGATGGGGATCAAACAGTAAAAATAAGTGACTGCCTATAGTTTTAGTCCTGTGACATGTTTGCTAATCTTTATTTGATTCATTTCAGGTGGCAAACTGGTTCATTAATGCAAGGGTGCGTCTATGGAAGCCAATGGTTGAGGAAATGTACAAAGAAGAATTTGGTGATTCTGAGATGAGCAGCAATCTATTATCATCAGAGAACACACTCAAAGCTCCAAGAGATGATGTTCAAGCTTCTGACAATAAAAGGGAAGAGTCCCAGGACAACTTAATAAACGTTGATGATAGTGTTCAGCATCATGGGTTGAAGTTAGATCATGCCTCGGAATTGGACAGAGGGATCCAAAGCAGTGATCATGGAGAAAATGCCATGGATCCTAGAATTGGAAAATTGCAAGGTGACCAAAGGTTCAACATGAACAACAGCAATAACAATAGTCCTTATTATGGTGATGGCTGCGTAATGGCTTCTACTCCTGCCACATATGATTTACCAGAGTTAGGTAACATTGCTGTCGATGGCCACGTGTCGCTTGCATTGGAATTGAGGAACTGTGAAAGCCAAGGATTTGGTGTGTCAAATGATGACATGCATAAACGACATAAGAAAACATTGGCTTCTTCCCCAGAGACTGATTTGCTAGATTACCATTTCACAGACCCAGGAAAGCAACAAAACAAATTTGGCAATCCTCACCTATTGCACGAGTTTGTTGTGTGAAGAAGGGTTGGAGAAAATTCTAAAGTTTTCAAGGGAACTAAGGAAATGTGTACCACCAAAGTAGTAGATAGATAGACAAAAGCCTATGTTGTTGTTGTTAACTTGGTTGCTCATTCTTGTTGTCCACAGTTCATAAAAAGCGATGTAAATCATGAACCGTACAAAAAATATACACGTAGGTATGTGTAGATATATTCTCTTGTAATATCGTGGATGGATGATTGGTTGTATCATGTGCAGGCAATTTTTGTAAGGACAAGGAACTTATCTTGTGCATCATGATGTATAAGGGAATCTTGTCAAAAACGTAAAAGGAGTACTACCATCTATCTGAATGCATTGACTCTTGTGCACATTATTGTAGTTCGTGTCTTTCATGAATGACGATGCTTCACAATTACATGAGGAGTACAAACACATTAATTATTAATATTGTTAATACTATTTGCCATTTGGTTCAGCAGTTAAGGGTGTTTCTGGAAGCCTGATTGATTGGTATTGAACCCAAGTTTTACATTTTCTAAGCAATGAGAATTATGGGCAGGGTTGATGGAATTGATATCCAAAACACTCGGATTTGTTTTAGATTTGTTATGCTCCTTTCGTTCCTTTCATCCGTGTAAGATATCAAGAAATACAATAAATTTTATTGATCTTAATAAAGTTATGAAATTTTTTATTTTAATGTTTTCATTTCTATCTCATAATAGATGTATGTGTAAATTAATTATAGATTAGGTGAAAAATAAGAATATAATTGACAAAAGAATAATTAATGTTTTCTTAAACTTTAAAAATGACAAATAAATTGAACAATTTTTTCTCCTAAAAATCCAACTATTAAAAAGGAACCTAGAGACTAATGGCTTTCATAAGTCTAATTTTGAATTATTAAACTTGATGTAGACGTGTATCTAAATTAATTTTAACCAAAGATTTTGCATTAAAATATCTGTGGCATGGTGAAATTGATTATGGATGCAAACAAATCAAATAGGTATTTCACAAATCATAAAAGAAATTCTTTTGGGGGGTGAGCAAAATATCCATTAATCTCTCTCCTAATGGAAAATCAAATGGACATTAAATCAGCCTCAGCTAATCTCATACTATATTGAAATTGGATTGAAATTTTGGGCCAATATAATCCTAGCTAGGAAGATTAGTAAAACCAACACCTCATGGAAGAATCAATGTTTTCATATTTTCAAGTGTTACAATGATGTGGTGCAATGATATTTGAAAACAATGTGCGTTAGCACGGTTCAGTTAGTGTGTGATTGAGTACAAAGTGAAAGCAGGTGCCATAATTTAAGAAACAAACTAAAAAGGTTGTTTTAATAAAGTAAAGTAAAGAAAGCATTTTCTTTCTTATTCTGCATCCATATTATCTATGAAGGTTCACAGTCACAGATTGACAATCCTAGAGTGAAGAGTGTGCAGAAGCCAGACCAAAGTTTTGACCTCTGCTTTTTGCATGGCACAGAGATCAAATGAACATAGCACAGATTTACTCTGTTCCGATTCAACTTTTTCAGTCTTCAAAAGCTGGAAGGTTGATGCTTTCGCTTGTTGTTTTATGGTCGGGGAAGGTTGGGGACCATGTTGTTTTTCTGTCATTTTCTACGTTGCCAATTTACTTGGCTTCCAAGATAGGGCAGAACAGAACACTGCAGCCTCATAGGTCTGAAATGTAGCTGAGAAAGAGAGGACCCCCTATTGCTATCTTAGAATTATTTAAGGCATGTCAGCATCCTATTGAACTAGTGCCAAAAAAGTTAAGCCTACAAAACTTCCGTATTAACCTAAACTAAGTATAAAAATAATTCACCTATGCTATGAAAAAATTACAAAGGGTAAGTTTTTGAGATAACAGAAGGCATGATTTTACTAATAACACCGAATTGTCTTGGCTATCCACTAATATAAAGTAGCAACATTTATTTTTGTTGTTTCAATCAGGATATTCAAGATTAATCGTGAAAGATAAGATTCATTTAATTAATTAATCTTTTATGATATATATTTTTTTATACACGTCATAAATTGAATTTATGATCACATAAAGGAATAAGATTATGAGTCATGTCTTATTATATTTTATACATCACTTTTTTATTAAATTATATCAATACACTTTTATATATGTGTCTAACCCAATGATTATATTATGTGATTATATATATATATATATATATATATATATATTTTTTTTTTTTTTCTTTCTTTTTTTTCTTTCATATCTAGCATTTGTATGTCTGACATGTTTACTGGTGTCAGGGGACCTGCAGTTTGCAGCTAGCTTGGCATTCATTTGTTTTCTCATTAAAGAAAAGTCGGGTTTTATTTTTGTCATGTGAAAACTCTCATTCCCTAAACAGCCCTGTTTTCAAGTTTTCACTGGTATTTTGAAATAAACTTTCATTTTTCTTATGTACTAATTTAAAAGAAAACTTATATTTCTTCGTCAATTTTGTACATTTTTTTACAAATAAGAAAGAGCTAAGAAGAAAAGAGAGAGGAAAAAAAAAATCTGAAATAGTAAGAAATATGATGTAATAGACTAAGAAAAAAGTCAGTATTGGTATTTTTTTTAATCTTTTTGTAGGGGAGTGAGAAAAAATGTGTTTTGCGGTTAAAAATGGTCTTAGTTTGTACTAGTATTTTTTTCCCATTTCTTTAGAAGGTAAAACCTTTAACATTCATTAAAACTAACAAGATTTTTTTTTATATATTTCTGCCAGTAATGGGAAAACGAAAAAAAGTAATTTTCATTTATGATTTTTTATGAGAAATGCTAGCAAGTGTACACTTTCTAACAAATTATTTATAATTGATTGAAATTTATCAAAAATTATAAAATTTTGTTAGATTTTTTCTTATTTATTAAGTCATTCATAATTTTGTAATTTTTAATAAATATTAATCAATAATAAATAATGCATAATGCATAAAAAGAGTTTATTACTAAAAAAAATTATTACATAATTGCTATGAAGCTATGTATTTAGTCCACAAAACAAAGGTCCCCTTAATCAAATCAAACTGCTTTCTTTATCCGGAAGCAAACTCTCCAGAATGAAGGACAGGATGTATCATTTATGTGTATTAAAAATGGGTATAATTGTCAAAATATGTGAGCTAGATCAACAAAATTAATTTAATAGTAATATTTAATTTAGTCTGACTTAGCAATTGGAACAATTCAATTTGATCTACCCAATTCGGTTTGAAATAGATCTTGGTAAAAAAACCTAACTTGTGTACTGTATCATTCTACTGCTCTTGCTTCCTACACCTTCTAGTTTTGCTTCCTGCACCCTGTTAGGACTGAAACGGACAAAAATACCCCCTCACCCTCTTAAAGGCACCAGGCATCCCACAACCTTGGCATAGTGTTATGAAAAGTGACCCAATCATCGACTGATCGAGGCATTGAGTCAATGGATCAGAGGTCGAATCAGTAAGTCACTTATTATATATATATATATATATATATATATTAAAAAATTAAAAATGTATAAATATAGTTAACAAAAAATGTGATCAATCCATAGTCTATATTTCAATATTACATAATTATTTATTAACATAAATTATTTTGTTGGATATTATCATTAAATTATTAGAGAAACTCTTGTTATTTTTTCCTGTCGAGTACAAAAATTATCAAATGATCATGAACAAGTATGATGAAGATGTACAAAAGACATAAATATTAAATCATATCAAGATCTAGATAATAATGATTAATTATTATATATTTTTATCAAGATCAAAATAATATTATAGGAGCATATTATATGCTAGTATTCAATAATTAGCTAATAGCTCAACATGTGTTTAGAAATTGTAAAAAAGCCTATAAAAAAGGAATTGAAAAAAAAATGATTGATCGGATCAAATCAGGTTAATCTGATCTGGTTCACTAGTTTTTGTCAAATCTTATCAAATCAAACCGGGTTAATCAGGATCAACTATATTTTCGGTCTGATGACTTAACCGAACTGATCAAGTCATCGCCTCCTAATCCGATTTTCACAACTATGCCCTAGTCTCCTCTTCCTTTTCTAATTAGTAATAATTGGTAATTATGAATTGCCCAAGCACCTCATTCTCCTTCTGTTCTTCCACCTCCCTACTTGTTTTTTTTTTCATTATTTGTCGCAATGCATTATGTAATGTTTGTTTTGGAATGTTAAAAACATATTTAGGAACAAGCATTATGTAAAGGAAAATTATTTTTTTGTGTTATGGATTATGTAATCCGAAATTATGTTAACATAGTTCCAGAAAAGTCTATCCGTAAGGAAAAAATTATTTCTTGTATTATAGAAAAGCTTATCCATAAGGGCTTTGAAGCATGATATGTTATGGAAAAGTCTAACCACAAGCCAATTGAAACTATTTATAGGCTAATCTGGAATATATTCCAAAATGTCAGTTATGGAATATTAAAAATTTATTCCAGAACAAGCATTTCGTAAGAGAAAATTTATTGTGTTACGGATTATGTAACAATTTCAGAAAAATCTATAAGCAGGGATTGATTTTTTGTTGTTATGAAAAAGCATATCCATAAGGACTTTGAAGCATGATGTGTTATGGAAAAGTCTATCCATAAAAGCTTTGAAGCATGATGTGTTATGAAAAAGCCTATTCATAAGTCAAGTGAAATAATTTATTATAGACATTACAAACAAATTTACACCCGTAGAAGACGAATATGAATACGGGTAATACCCACTTTTTTTTAACGGGAATAGAGAATATATAAGTCTTGCTACAACGAGTAATAATACATTGAAAAATACACATTCATTTTCACAATGATTGTTATAATGTTCAATTCTAACATTTTGTTACTATTTCAACAGCCAGATAACAATTAATAAGATATAGTAAAAATGGGACTAGAATCTCAATTATTAGAAAAAATCTTTCTCAATCAACTAAAAACTATTTTTTTGATAATTTATCCCTTTCAATTTGCATTTTTTTATCTCTATTTTTAAATTAATTTTTAATATTTCAGATGATCAATACTACTATTTAACACGATTCAGGAAATTTGATTTGACATTTTGAGGTAGTGAATAAAAGTATATTTATAATTTTTAACCAAATAATTGATCGTAATTAATATATCGAAATTAAGATTGAGTACTATTAGTATTAATTAGAATTTTTGTCTATGGATGAGAGGGTTAAAACCAAATAAAATATTCATAATTTTTTTTTCTCTTTATATTTTTAATTTTTCATATCTCACTAAATAATTAACATCAATCATTAATTTTTTTGTAAGAAAGAGATGATGTTGTATGCATATCTGCTTTAAGTGGTGATGGTTTACAACAATTTTGTAATGCAGTTCAAGACAAGCTAAAGGTGCAAAGTTGAAACCAATCTGGATATAATTTAACATATCCCATCTTACTATTTGATATCATTTAATACATTTGTTTGAACGAGTCAGATGGTTAAGGGAGAAGAGAAGGAGGAGAAGGTTGCGAGTTTGATCCTTCTGCTAACAAAACTAATATTTGTCGATAAAAAAAATCAACTATTTACATTTCCTAATCAAAATTCTATTATTCATTAACTGTACTCCATGGTTTGGGTGGAAGCTTTGGTCCCATTTGAAAATGGGGACCTACTCAGTACCATACACCAGGTTGGAATGGTTGAGAAAACTGTGAGTTCACACCCTTGCCAATTAACCAATTCTGGAACTGGTCTTCCCTTTCCCTTTAAGGCTGGCAGATTTTACGTTATCATTTCATGGTTTTCCCATTTGTTATTGTTAAATTTCCTTATATTTCACTTTTAATTTATATAGGAATATACAGAGCAAGGGACATATATCAAGGCACATGTGCCCCTGCGTTTTGCAAGAATGCTTACACCCATGAGGCAACTTAGCGTATCGCGACCTTAACTTTCTTTAATATATCTAATTTTTCAGCATAACATGTACATATGTAATTATTGAAATCATGCTTGATGCGGTGGGATGGCAATGCAAGTTTGTTTGCAGCTATAGTTTGTAGCCTTGCATATCCAATTTCCATTTGGATTCTTTCATGTTATTGATAAACATGGCAGGGTTATGGTGAAAGAGAAAGACAAATGGGTCTTCCAACCAATCATAGTGAATCCTTGTTTGATAAAAAGAAAAGAAGGTACACCTATCTGTCTTTAATGTGATCATATCATGTTACCCAACATGAGGGAATTCAAATCCATCTTATTCTTTGTTTCAATTTTTTATATTATTTAATTAATTATTAAGACAGCATAATCTGTAAAATTCCTAAGATATTAGCATATTTCATTCAAGTAGAAAATTTTAATGCCTATCGGCGATAACACATGAGCAACGCCTCTAATTTCTACAATACAATACACTATTAACGTGAGGGACAACTGTTCCTTTGGAAAAGGGGGGAAAAGATGCATATCTAATGAGACTAACATCCAATAAGATTAATCTTTATTTTTAACTAAAATTTATAAGAAATGAATATTGTGAAAGCGTAGATATATTATAATTAAAATTTATAACAAATAAATATTTTTGAATTATATTTTAAATTTAAGATGAATAATTTAAATTATAAAATGATAAAGATAAGCAATTACACGAAAAAAATAATATGTAGTGAGATTACGCCACTCTCAAAAAATGATTTTTTAAAAAATTAATATTTGGTCTATGAAGTATGAACGCCAATGGCAATAGTGATATGATTTGTTTTCCTGTCCCTATTCTAAGTTCTTGTCGTGCGTTTTCTTGATTTCTCATATCGATCTTGAAAATAATAATAATAATAGGAAATTTCATAAAAAGTAAGAAAAATTTACAAGTTCATGATTTTATTAGTAAATTTAAAATTATATGAAAGGAATCAACTAAAAAAATTATGTATTGCTTATTAATAAAAAATAAAATTAAGAATAATTGAATATTAGTAAACTGGTTCCATTTTTATTGATTTTCCCGAATCATTCTAGCTTTTCACCGGTCTAGGCAATAAAACTTGCTGACTGTAAAATGAGACAGCATAACTTGCATAAGTCATTTCTTTGGACCTTGCAATAACAAAAATACCCCAGTTAGGCTTTTCCTAATGTAAATATAATTGGCAGTGAATAGTGATGTAATTAACACGGGAAAGCAAGCTCTGCAATTACTTGGATTTCAAACGAAAGAAAAAACAAAGTGTATGCATGTGATATTCAGTTAAGCAATGCGCGTATGAAATTCATAACCGAGTGTGGTAAAGAATCGGTGCCATCATGACACCCGATGTGAACATCTTCTACCACTCAGAATAATAAACTGTAGAGGATGTTAGCCTTTGGAAATTTTTGTATGTATATTGACAAAATATTAAATATAAACGTAGTATAAAAGATTGTAACCAATGGTTGAACAACTCCATGCAGTACAATTCTCTTCTTAACTGCACTGGATCCATATCCACCATATTTTAAATCTCAGTGCCATCATTTACACCAAAAAATATATATTCATCTGTCTTTCTTGTATCCAAAGAAGAAACCTATCTGACAATAACGTGGTGTCTGTATCTTTTCAATAGATGAAGACATTGCCATGTACTCATGTTTCAGTTTTTCAACGCGTACAAAGACTCTCATATCATTTCCATACGCCCGCAAGAGAAGAGACTCTGCTTCTTCTTCAGATTGAATAATAATGCCCAAGAAAATAATTAAATTCATTCCAATTCCATTGTCCCTGTAAAATTGCCAATTTTTGGTTTTGGCCTGATTTTTAAAACTCCTACTTTTCGTTCATACCTTTTCTAAATACCCAAACTTTCGTTCTTCAGTCTATTCCTGTTAAATTGCTGTATGATTTGTCTAATAAGCGGGGCAAAGCCAGTGTGTTCCATGACTAAGGATACCTTTTACAAAGATCACAAGTAATTATACAAAAATTTATCAGATTTCAACTAAGGACGATCCTCACTTAAGATAATCATTTTCATGTGATACATTTTATATATTCATATTTAATATTAATTATATATAATTTAATTAAATAATTAGACAATGCTGCTACACCCCGAATGAATTCCAACATTTTATTCTAGTTTTTTTTTTTTGACGCAACATTTCATTCTAGCTTTTCACTGGTCTACGACATAGTCAACAATATAAAAAGCTGACTGTAAAATGAGAACTGCATATAATCCATTTATTTGAACCTTGCAATAACAAAAATATCCCTCGATGGGTTGTAAAATATAATCAAAGTTGGCAGTGATGTAATTGTGATCATGTGAAAAACAAAAGTGTACGTGATATTCAGTTAAGCAATGCGCGTTTGAAATCATAACAGAAAGTGGTAATGAATCTTTCAGCCATCGTCACACCCGTCATGAAGATCTTCTACTATTCAAAATAAACTGTAGATGATGTTTGCCTTTGGAAATGTATGTATTTTGACGTAATTAATATTAAATATAAATGTGGTATAAATTAAAATTTGTAACAAATGGATGAACAAACTGCATGGCTGTGCAATTCTCTTGTTAACTGCACTGGATCCATATATATCCGCTTAATGCTTATGCTTGGAAGTGGGAATCATATTCATTTTTCTTTCTTGTATTCGAAGAAAGAAACCACAATATATAGAAGAAAAAGAGAAAAACCGAAACACAACTATATACCTAACTGTAATGCGGTGTCTATATCTTTTCAATTTCAATAGATTGATAATATATGAACACCTATGTTTTTTAAATACCTAACAAATATCTCTTCTTTCTCTGCATCTCTCTCCTCATGTCATGCCTATAATACCTATACTTTTCTTATTTTTATCTTTCTCATTAGGTGTCAATTGACATAGTGAGTGTTCATGTATAATTTTTCATTTCAATAATAGATGAAGACGTTATCATGTTTCAGTTTTTCAAACACGTAAAAGGACCTTTTCATACCATCTCCATGCATGCGCCAACAAGAGAGGAGATTCTTCTTCAGGTTCGATAGTAATGCCCGAGAAAATAAATAAAATCTAATCCAATCACTTATTTTAATAAATAATATATAATGTAATATGTGCACTATTAGTGAAAAGGTATTATAGTTATTAACTTTTATAATAATTATATCAAAAATCATATTCACCATGTATGATTCCTAAGCGCAGTATTATTACTATTAAAACTTTTACACTGATAATAATCTCTATTAAACTCTATTTCTTAACTTATTTTACAGCTGAAAGTCGTAACTTTCTAATATACTATTTTGACCCCAATTATACTATTTCTTTTGGTGTGGGTGGAAACATTGACACACAAAGTAAAAAACTCTCTTAGCAGATTTTTTTTCTTTCAATAACAACATTGGAATCTGAAAATTAAGAAAGCTTGAATAACTAGGCGTTGGTTACTCAATTATGCTACGATTCCTCGTAAAAAGATATAATGAAACTTTTGGGACTTGAATAAAGTCTTCATCACGTTAACATGTAGTCAATTTATCCATTTTTATATCGACAAAAGTTAACCGTTAGTTTTTTTAAATGAGAGGATTTAAACCTGCGATCATTTTCTTTTTCTTCTTTTTTAATCATTTAAGCAATCTAGCTTATATCTCCTGTAAATATACTTGTACATATAAAACAATAAAGAGGTCCAGATTTAACTTATTTACGTCATAATAATACATTATAACAAAATGAATTCCTCACTTTTTTGATCTGGTCCAAGAGCAGTTGATAATATACCAGAAGCACTGTCAAAACTAAACAATGCATAATCAGAAACAGTGCAAGGACACACAACATATTGAATATTGTTGAAACAGTCAAAGGCTTGGTTCCTACATTATGTGATTTGGTAAAGAGAGTGGGTGTGGTCTGATATCTTGAGCAATATATATATATATATATATATATATATATATATATATATACCAAACAAGTCTTTCCAATGGAACATACAATCACCAAAATCAACAAGCTCTTCAACTCAGTTGCAATACTAGTCACCATGCATTTCATCAAACTTACTCTTCTAGCAATGGTAGCTTTTTGCCTCTCAGTGAAACTCTCCCTGGCTAACCCTGGCTTCCATTTTGGCTGGGGTGGTCATCATCATGGGGAAATATCTTTTGGTCTTTCACCTCAATTCTATCAGTTCTCATGCCCTCAAGCTAATGACATTGTCATGTCAGTGTTGGAGAAGGCCATTGCTAAGGACATGAGAATTGCTGCTTCTCTACTTAGACTTCACTTTCACGATTGCTTTGTGCAGGTTAATTAATTAACTACACTTGTCATAAATAAGTAGTCCTACATGAAAATTATTACAATAATAATAATAAACAAAATCAAATTCTTTTAACAAAAACCGTTGAGAAAATTCTTTTTGAAGTTATCTTTTTTGCCTTGAGCTATTTTTTAGTCTAGATTATTTGCAATTATTAGAGAGTAATGTTACTCATACAATGAAATTTTGTGTAGAAATTGCATATTTTATCTTATGAATAGCATTACTCGTTATTAATTTGTTCAGGTTCTTTTGTGTGGATAGGTTGATGGTCTAAATTTTCTTGTTCTTTTTCTTTTGAATGGCAGGGCTGTGATGCATCAATTTTGTTGGATGATAGCGCAAGAATAGTGAGTGAAAAAAATTCTGGACCTAACAAAAATTCTGTCCGAGGTTTCGAAGTGATTGATAAGATAAAGTCTAAGTTGGAAGAAGCATGTCCTCAAACTGTGTCCTGTGCAGACATTCTTGCCCTTGCTGCCAGGGGCTCCACCGTTCTTGTAAGTGCACAATTTTTTTAGTGTAAATATTCATTTTGCATGTATGAGAGAAAGTGATAAATTAATTCCTGAAAATGAAAAATTCAAATTTCCGATTGTATCAAAACTATGATAGATTACTCTTATGAATAATATAATAATAAATTGATCTCTAAATTTTATAATTTAAAGTTAAATTAATTCTCGAAAAATATAATTTATTATCAAGTGAATTCTTAAATATTATAGTTTAATAACAAATTGTTTTGCAAATCTAACAGTAAGATTAATTTGTTACATTTTTTGCACATTCAAAGATTAAATTTAAATTTTTCATTTTTTAATGATCAATTTATCATCGTCTCACATTTTCAAAGACCAAAATAAATATTTATTCATTTTTTTATTCAAATTGAGATAATCGAGTATGATCCTCTTTGCATGTTACATAATATAGATAGGTAGTTTACCATAACATTAGGAGAAATCTTAATAACACTCTTTAATACACTTTGCCTAACATGCTATTTATTATTGACTAATTTTTATAGATAATAGGAAGTGTGGATAATATGTATATGGAAGTTTAGGTTCAAACCTCATTGCTACGTGTTGTATACACAAAAAAAACATATTATTAGCATTATGCCATTAATGGTTATTAGAAATATGAGATTTTGAAACTTACTTGATTCTTTAAAACAGAGTGGAGGGCCTAATTGGGAGCTCCCATTAGGGAGAAGAGACTCAAAAACAGCAAGCCTAAGTGGCTCAAACAAAAACATTCCCCCACCAAATGCCACAATTGAAAATCTCGTGACATTTTTCAAGCGTCAAGGCCTTGATGAAGTGGACCTTGTTGCTCTCTCAGGTGGAACTTCAACTTCGATCTCATGCCATGCTATGCTTAATGGTATTTATTTCCTAGTAATGAATGAGTTACATATTTTAACATTTTTATTCTACTTAATGTAGGTGCACATACCATTGGGGTGGCAAGATGTGCCACATTCAAGCAGAGACTATACAACCAAAAAGGAAACAACCAACCGGATGAGAATCTAGAAAAGTCCTTTTACTTTGATTTAAAGACAATGTGCCCAAAATCAGGTGGTGACAACTTCATTTCTCCCTTGGACTTTGGCTCCCCAAGAATGTTTGATAATACCTATTTCAAACTCATACTTAGGGGGAAAGGACTGCTTAATTCAGATGAAGTGCTTCTTATGGGAAATGTTAAGGAAACTCGTGAATTGGTCAAGAAATATGCACAAGATGAGAGCCTCTTCTTTGAGCAATTTTCCATGTCCATGATCAAGATGGGGAACCTCCGTCCTCTCATTGGATTTAATGGAGAAGTTAGGAAAAATTGTCGCCGTGTTAATTAATCAAGCAGCATATAGCTATATTTATATGATGACTCATTTAAGTGTTATAGTTTTACCTGCCAAACAAAAGAAGGAAAGAATTTGAAAGTGTTTAACCTTTGGTAGTTATTAGTTTAGAGGGTTTGCATTGTGTTGCTTCTATGTTAATTTGAAATCTTAGTAGTGTTGAAAGGTATTGTCCAATGTAAGGACTTATGCAAATAATAATTTTAAGGAATTTGACTCCTTTGAAGCAAGATATGATGGTGGAAAAAAAAAGTCAAGAAATAAATTCGCAATTTACTATACCTTGTTTTAAAAACATAAAATTCAATTTAAGAATTGAATTTGATTATTTCAACAGTTCAACTATTAATTGAGTATTTTTAGCTTAGAATTATGCAAAATTTTAACATTAAATATGTAAAGAAAGAAACAATGAAGTCACCTTATCCGGATCCCCCCAATTCAATTTACTTAAATAAGTAATACTAACAAAATACATTCTATCATATACTATTACTACTACTTTTTATTATTAATTTACTTTTAAAAATTCAGTTTAATCATTTCAAATCATTTTGTAAAATAATCAGTAACTTATAAATAAAATTTAGTTAATAATAATAAATGATAAATAAAATATATTGCGATCATTTTACTTGCATAATGTATAGACAAAATTTGAATGTAATTTTATTTTTGGTGTTGCTTTTAAAATTAAGATTTCATTACATTAGTAGTTTATCTAACTAAATATGTAAATATTTGTTTAAATTAATATGAAGTTATTTTCACTTATTCAGTAATTTCGAATTTAACACCGTAATTCTTCTACTAAGGATACACTTGCCACTTGATGTTGGTGAGTTAAAAAAAAAACAGAAAATACTCACTAGAAAGTAGAAAAAAGTTTTTATCCTTCCTTAAGGTTAAGATTTAAAAGCTATACAGTTGGGTTGGGTCATTTTTCAATTGCTCAGATAAATTAGGTAAATAGTTAAATTCATTACGGGGAGTGCAAGACAACAGATTAATCCTTTCGATAAATTTAATAATAGAATTAAAGATTAAATTTATATTTCATTTGTGCGATGATAAATTATTATACAGTCTGGGAGTGTTCAAAATCTGAGATTCTGAATCTGAAGTTGAGAGTTAGAAGAAGCCAAAATGGCGAAGCATTCGCAGGAGCAAGACATGCGCGCTAACACTCATGGCGCTCTTCTCCCTCTCCTCCTCCTCCTCCTGCACCCAACCTGAGGTTCGGAATTTGGAAGCGCCTCAGGCTCGGACTGAATCCAAGTTACAGAACCCTCTGGAATTCATGAGGTCCAAGCTCGTTCTCATGGTCTCGCACGAACTCTCTCTCTCTCTCTCTCCGGTGGACCTCTGTTGCTCATGGAACTAGCGTTTCTGCTACGCTCCGCCGGATCCGACGTCGTTTGGATCACCAATCAGAAACCTCCTCAACCCTACGATGATGTCATCTACACTTTGGAGAACAAAATGCTCGACAGAGGAGTGTAGGTATTTCTCAAACAAACAACAAAAACAACTTAGACGCTGTTTTTTTTTTTTTTTTTTTAAATTTCGAAGACAATTTCGGGTTTACAATAACTCACGCCTGCTCGACTGACCTGGACTCCCTTGACAATTTGATGTAATATTCAATGCAAATCTTCATTATGTGAATTATTGAATTAAAACTCTGATTCTAATTAGAAAACATTAAAAGCACCGAAGCGGCGTGTTTTGTTTGTCATCTACAATGGGCGTTGCTTAACAAAAAAATATTGTTTTGGTGTGCCAAGTGTGATTTTGAGTTGCTTATATTGCTCATGAGTTGCTTAACTTTGTATTAAATATAGGAGAGAGAAATAGAATATTTGTGAGTTATGCAACTTGTTAATAGAAATACCCATTGGAGAGAAAATTAAATGAGTTGCTTAAGATTGAGTGACATAAATTGGGTTGCTTATATCAACACTAGTGGAGATGCTATGAGAAGTTTCAAATTTGTTGTTTATGTTGATTATGTTTAGTGTAAATAAATATTACGCAGTTTAATTAGGTAAAGTTCTAATTCTAATTGAAAACACCTAAAAATACAGAGTAATGTTATTTTTACAACTATGAATCATGATACAAAAAGAAAGAAAGAAACAAGAGAGAAGTAGCAAAATTATTAGATGGTTTAGAACCACTATTGTCTTGATCAATCTCCACATGATGCATAATTGGATGCTATTAGTTATATAAAGGTTGGTTGAGACTATAAACACAAGAGAGCAGTATGAGACCATCTAATAATTTTTCAAGAGGAGTATGGGATGTAATAAATGATATTGTAGGGAGCGATAGAGACAGAAATATTGTTGTATGATTAACAATATTGTTGTATGATTAAAAAATATATATAAGAAATTAGTTGTAAGTGTTGTTTGTTGTTGAAAGTGTTAGATTTGTTATTTGTATGTGAATGTGATTGATTGATTGACTGGGCGGTGATAGGTGGTGGATGCGAGAGGTGAAAAGGCTATGGATATGGCTCGTAATGCTGACCTGGTGATTTTGAATACTGCTGTGGCTGGGAAGTGGCTCGATGCTGTTCTTAAAGAAAAAGTTTCGGAGGTTCTTCCAAAGGTTTTGTGGTGGATTCATGAAATGCGAGGGCATTATTTGAAAGTGGAGTATATTAAGCACCTCCCTTTGTTGCAGGTGCCATGATCGATTCGCATACGACTGCTGAATACTGGAAGAATAGGACCAGGGAGTGTTTAGGGTATTTTTGTTTTGTTATAGGTTGATGTGTTGACTCTGCTATTTTCTGTTGTGAATGTTACTAAGTGTGTGTGTTTGGTCCAATGCTGTAGGATTAAAATGCCTGAAACCTATGCTGTGCATCTTGGAAATAGTAGGGAGCTTATGGAGGTTGCAGAAGATATTGTGGCCAAGAGGGTTCTTCGAGAGCATGTTTGGCAATCTCTTGGAGTGAGGAATGATGATCTACTTTTTGGCATCATAAATAGTACAATCTCCTCCGTCTTTGATGTTTAGTGTGTGTTTGGTTTGACTTCAGTTCCATACATTTGTCTATAATTTTGTGTCAAATATTTAGAAAAGACGTAGAAGCTACTTCATGGAGCTTCGAACTAATGCGTGTCTAAACTTACTCATGCATAGCCAACCACCCAGTTAGTTACTTGCCATATTCTTTTAATATGTCAATTTAGTTCATTGGATTTGTTTGTTTGATTTTATCCCATCTAAAACTTTCCCTGTTATAGCAATTAGTAGGTGCATTACTTTTAGTTTTAGTAGATATATTTTCTTTTGTTGGGAAGGGGAACAGGGAGGTACTGATTGCACATAAGGAAGAGCTCTAAAATTTGTAATTTGCTTCATCTCCAGAATTGTGTTTCTAATATTTTTTTTGTTGTTATTTGCCTTTAGCAGTATTTGTCCTGGAATAACTTGATCAATTATATGTGTATGTCAAATTTAGTTTTGGTCATCGCAATATGAATTAATCCTCCCCTCTGTATATACCCGTCAATTCATTTTGACAATTCTCTTACCATTCTATAATTTGAGCACCGGGATGATATAATTGCAGGTGTTTCACGTGGTAAAGGGCAGGATCTATTTCTTCGGTCCTTTTATGAAAGTTTGCTGCTAATCCAGGAGAAGAAACTACAAGTGCCATCTTTGCATGCTATAGTTGTAGGGAGTGATATGAATACTCAGACAAAGTTTGAAACGGAATTGCGTCAGTTTGTCATGGAGAAAAAAATCCAGGACCATGTTCACTTTGTTAACAAAACCCTAGTTGTGGCTCCTTATCTGGCTTCTATTGATGTTCTTGTTCAGAATTGTCAGGTATCTTATGATAATATACCCTGTTAAGTTGAGCATGAAACATAATTTGTTTTCATTCTATTTTGCAAAATGAGAGGTGCTGCCTGGATTGTTAACCTTTATGCTCTAAGCAAGACTTTTTTTTAAAAAAAAACGTATTTGTTTTTGTCTTCCCTATAAGTATTAATGCAAAGTTCAGTGAGAGACCTGATTAGAGATTCCATAAGTTAAAGTCTTGTTTAAGTTTAATGCTTCATACTTCTAGAAACTAACAATAAGTTTTGCGTTGCTACTATGGCTTTTGGATTTTGTTACCGAACACCTTGAAATATTATGTCATTTCTAAATCAGCTTCTCTTCATATTACGCTTGGGGAGAATGTTTTGGGAGGATAACCATTGAAGCAATGGCATTTCGCCTGCCTGTACTTGTAAGTATAATTTGCCTTCTCAACATGTCTTTCCTTTTATATGTTTTTTGGGTTTTAATTGTTGTAGTCGTGCCCATTTTTCCATATATGCTAGTGTGCTTTCTTTTTTCATTTCTCTCTTAAATATCTATGATGTTGCTGTTTTATTAATTTCCTTATTCAATGTTGTTGTAATAATAGTTTATGGCAAACCGAAAAAATTATTGGTTGAGTCGCGGACAATGTCGCTTTCTTTAAGAGGTTTCATGACACTGCCAAAAAATGTGCAAGTAGACTATCAACCACGAAGTCCCCAGGATAAAACAGCCCAGATCACTGTATAAGATTTCCATTGCAGTGAGGGAACCTTTTCTAGAATTACATCCTTTTGTATGACTTGAAAAATCACTCTAAAGCCACCCAAAAATATGACTTGAAAAGTCACTCTAATAGCCAATCGAAAATATGACTCTGAAAATGACATCAGGCTGAAGCAGCTGCAGCCGCCGCTCTGACCAGATCGAAGCGGCATTTCTACGACGAAGACAATGACTATGTGGAGCAGGAAGCCAGCGTCATTCAGGAGGTGAGAAGGTGAAGCAGAAGAAACCGTAGAAGCCGAAGGTGACGGTGGTTGAAGCTGCTTCTATAACCAGTGCCGATGATCTCGACGCGTTTCTCACTTGATCCACTGTTTGGTTTAGGTGTGATGGTGATGGTGATTAGGATTTTCCAATTTGGGGGTGGGGATATCTGATTTGGGAGTTAGAATTTGGGGCTTTTTGGTTGGAGGTGGTGGTTGTTTGGTTCAGGAGTGGTGGTGATGGCTCAGCTGGGGGCTTGTTTTTTTATATTTATTTATAATTTGTGGCGTTTAAAAAATGTCACAAACTATGTTAGTGTATTTTTTATTTTTTTATACAATTTATAACGACTTTAACCTCCATAATTTATATTTCAAATTGTAAAATAAAAAACAATACCACTTAGGATCAGATATATTCCAACTTAATTCTAAGTCAAAAAACAACATATTTATAAAATATGAAAACAAAAAATAGACCAAAAATTTTATAAGGCTGAAAATAATTTTATTTTCATATTTACTATAAACATACATAAGTCTAATTATATTTAAGAAAAAATACTCTGGACAATTCAAGGAAGAATCTTTAACCATATGAAACCTAATATTCATGAGGCAGGATAAGGAAGAACCTTAATCATATGAACACTTGTTATAACTTTTTTTAATGAAATCATATATAATTTTACGACTTCAATTAATTTTTTTTTATTTTTATGACTTTAAAGTTGTAATCAATTATTTTGCATGTTGAAGTTGTAAATTTACAAACAACTTCACTATTCATGGCTTTCAAAGTGGTTGAAATTAGTACCACTTTGCTATTCAATATTTAAATATATTATATATTACAATATTGTATGGTGGGAAAATTCATTATAAGTGTTAAATTAATTTTGTTTTAGTATTTAGTTATTATTAATTTAAGGTTTAGTTAGATAAATCACTATACCTGTTAAATTAATTTTGTTTTAGTGTTTTACCAATTAAAATAATTCATTACATAATAATATTTTAGGGTTTAATCGTTTAATAAATTATAACTCTTAAGTTAATATTAATTTAGGGTTGCAGAATTTTATTATATTGTTTAATAACTATTTAACCAAAGATACAAAAGCATAATCATCAAGTTGTATAAATTTTGAGTTCATATCATCGTGTATAAATACTTTGCTATTAATGATATGATATGATTTTCTTTCCGTAAAAAAGAAAAGTTGTATAAATTTAGTTTTTTAATAATATATATTTAAAGAATTATATTACTATTAGCTATATAATGGGTTAATGACTTCTAAATAACATGTTTTAATATTAAGCTATTTTTATTTATTTAATATTTTTTAAAAATAAAACTAAAACTAAAAATCTATCTAATTCAAACTGTTTTAGCTTAAATTTAAATTTTAAACTAAAAAAAGATTAAAAGATGAATTAAGATAACTAAAGTGGTTACTTACGCTTACATAATACTCACACAACACAAAAGAGTTTATAATGTAATTCGGAAACAAAGAGTGTATTATATTAAGATTTTTAAAAAATATTTTACCATAAAAAATTGATAAATTTTAAAGATTATATTAAGAATATTATGACTTATCATATTTTTTTATTGAACTTTTGTAATAGTTTGAATTTTAATGTCATATCATAAGAATTTGAAGGATTTTAAATGATTTTACATATTTATAAGACTCGAAAGGATTATGTAAATTTTAAAAAAACACATTCAAAATTATAAAAATAATTGAAAAAAATAATAAGAAATAATGAAGTTTGGATAAAAAAAAATAAAACCAATATAGTTTTTTTTTTTATTTTTTAATAGCTAAATTAATTTTAGTTTTATATTTTCCTATATTAATCCTTTTTGCAATAATATTTTCTCATTCACACTTTTGAATTTGAAAAATAGATTCAAAATTATATGTTATTTTTTTTATTGCTACAATTATTTTATGATAAATTCAATGACATGTTTAAATGGGACACAAGGAAGTGGTGATGGTGAAAAATTTGTAAGAGACCTGTTGAATTATTATGTGTATGACGAAATTAAAAGTGACAATCACGAAAACATTAAGTTGAATAGGTGATGAACATAGTTAGCATAAGAAAAACATAATTAACTTTAATACATAAAAAAATATTAATTTATAAAACAAACGCAATAATATAAAGGAAATGAGTATATTTAACATTTTTTTATTCCAAAAGAATAGAAAAAATATACATGATACACACATTTTAAAGAATATTAAAGAAAAAAGAATATATGTGTGATGAGAAAAAAAAAGTTTTAACCAATAGAAAAAAAAGAAATTTTTTTAACAAAATCTCAAAAGTTTGAATAAGATTATTTGATAAATATAAAGTTCTTTTTAAAAATCGAAGTTCTTCTTAAAAATAATCTATTAAAATTTATATATTTTTAAATACTAAAATACTTTATATAAATTATAAAAAATTCTAATTAAATATCACTAGATTTTATTATCGTGTTAAAAAGATTTAAAAATCTTAATTAAATATGAGTGAGACTTAATTAAGATCCTGACTAAATGTCACAGGATTTAAAAAAAAAAATTAAAATCGTTTAAAATCCTTTTCCAATATATCCCCAAGGAGTGTGTTTGTTCCACCGTTTTGATGCATACAACACAACACAAAATAAGAGACTTCTCTCATCTATCGTTATAATTTACTTTGATACGAAGCTCTCTCGATCTAATTTTCCGATTAACACTAACAATGACGGATGCAGCTGAAGACGCTACACGACGCCGTAATGCGGTGGCCGAGTACCGCAAGAAACTTCTTCAACACAAGGAATTGGAATCCAGAGTACGATCCGGTTCGTTCCTTTCTCAATCTCACTTCCCTTCCTTCTCATGCTAAATAGCGTCTACATTTCGCTCTTCTTTTCATTCCGAGTACTTTTTCTTATCATCATTATTCCCATTGATTAGGGTTTTGTTGTGAATTCTGCGAATTGCAGTCAGAGAAAATTTGCGTGCCTCGAAGAAAGAGTTCAACAAAACTGAAGATGATTTGAAGTCTCTTCAAAGCGTTGGACAGATCATTGGCGAAGTTCTTAGGCCTCTCGACAATGAACGCTGTAACGATTTATCCTTTTTCGTTTCCTATTTTGAATGATATTTCGCTATTTAATGCAATACTATATACTATAGTAATCATATAATGAGATTATGCACACAGGACTTATGTTTCGTTTTTCAAGTGAAAAATCTGTGCCTGTTGATCCTGGATGATAATGTATAATCTAATTAGTTGATATATCTCTAATCAATAAACTATCTTCTCTGTTGTTTTTGCTTGGATGATGTGAACTTAAGCTTACGTCGATGATTATTGTATGTTTATGTTGTTTCTGTTATCTCTCAGTGATTGTTAAGGCAAGCAGCGGACCTAGGTATGTGGTTGGCTGCCGCAGTAAAGTAGATAAGGAAAAACTGACCGCTGGTACAAGAGTGGTTCTTGATATGACCACGCTAACCATAATGCGAGCTCTTCCACGTGAAGTAAGTTTTTCTGTTTATTTGCTTCAGATATTTATTTAATTTGGTGTTCTTGTTGGGCTATCTGATTTGGTTTCTTTCTGAAAATCATGTCCTAGTTTTTCGTGTCTGATGGTCAATATGATCTATCGCATGTTGACAGGTTGATCCAGTAGTTTACAATATGCTTCATGAGGATCCTGGTAATATCAGTTACTCTGCTGTTGGTGGTTTATCTGATCAGATAAGGGAATTGAGGGAATCAATTGAATTACCTCTGATGAATCCTGAGCTCTTCATTCGAGTTGGAATTAAACCTCCTAAGGTGATTACTTTTCACTGTACTACTTGGTCTTTGGCCTCTATTGTATTTGTTTTGGCAGCATTGTCACCTAAGTATCCACAATTTCTTTTGGTGGATGTGTGTTTAGAGGAGCCATGGTTTATAGTTTTGTATCTGATCGATTTCTTCTCAATTCTTGTCTCCCAGGGTGTTCTCCTTTATGGGCCTCCTGGTACTGGTAAAACATTGTTAGCTAGGGCAATTGCCAGTAACATAGAAGCTAACTTCTTGAAGGTCAGAATTGTTTCATTTCTGAATTCCATTGTGTTTTAAGGTTTTGTTTAATCTCAAATGTAATGTTCCTTATCCTACATGTTGGTGTAGGTTGTTTCAAGTGCAATAATTGATAAATACATTGGAGAAAGTGCCAGGTTAATTCGAGAAATGTTTGGCTATGCACGTGATCACCAGGTAGATTCTTGAATGAAGTTTCTTTCATATATTAAAATGGAATATGGTTCTGAGTCTCCATTTTGTTTGTTAAGCCTTGCATCATTTTTATGGATGAGATCGATGCCATTGGTGGTCGTCGTTTCAGTGAGGGAACAAGTGCTGATCGTGAGATTCAGAGAACACTAATGGAGTTGCTTAATCAACTTGATGGGTTTGATCAACTTGGGAAGGTATATCTTGCTTCGTAACCCCATTTAGTTTGTTTTGAAAACCCATAATCACACTTTACTTTTAGAAACACCTGCTCCCTTTCCTAACAAATTTGAAGGTAAAAAGACTATGTTGTATTTTTAATCTCTTTTTTGGTGGGGAAGCTATTGGATGGTGGACCAGTGTGGTAAGCTCGCCGAATAAATGCATTTAATGTATCTTATTTTTCAGGTAGTCTATATTTTTTTTTCAGTGTCAAGGTTTACAATTTTTCCTGAAGTATTAAACTTAAGAAGCAATTGCAATCGTGAATGGTAATGTTAACAAATGAATTCTGCACTGACCATTTATCAAGCAAAAGAACGAGTGGCCTTTTTCTAGTAGTAATAATGAAAATAGTTGAGCTGAAATTTGAGGAATTTTCTCTCTATCAACTGTGTAACATTTAGGTGCAACATGTTTAGTACAGACTTCTTTCACTTATGTGAGATATAATTCACATAAAATGTAAAGCATATCAACCTTCAAACTAATGTGTCTTCTGGATATTTTGGTATTCTCTCTAAAAATGATTGTCCTAGCAAATTCTAATGGTGGGTTGACAACAATTAACAACATTGCTTTCTGAATGGATGTTGTAGGTTAAAATGATAATGGCAACAAACCGTCCTGATGTACTGGATCCTGCTCTTCTGCGTCCTGGAAGATTAGATAGAAAAATAGAAATTCCATTGCCAAATGAACAATCAAGGATGGAAATTCTTAAGATTCATGCTGCTGGGATTGCTAAGCACGGTGAAATAGATTACGAAGCTGTTGTGAAACTTGCTGAGGTGGGTCCAGTTTGGATTAGTTTTGTTAGACAGTTGGTGCATGCTTGATGTGTTTTTTGTTGCAAATTGCTCAGGGCTTTAATGGAGCTGATCTTCGAAATGTGTGCACGGAAGCTGGAATGGCAGCAATTCGTGCAGAACGCGATTATGTGATCCATGAAGATTTTATGAAGGTGAGTTCTTTCTTTGAGGAAAGCTATTTTTCTGTGTATCAATTATGTACAAAGGGATTACTCCTCGTTGCTCATAGGCACAACAATTTGACTTCCTTCTTTGGTTCCCAGGCTGTTAGAAAACTGAATGATGCAAAGAAACTTGAATCCAGTGCTCACTACAGTGCTGATTTTGGCAAAGACTAAAGGCTATTATAAAATTCTGAGCCATGGATATCTAGGGTGTTCATCTTTTGAGCCAGAAATACTTCATGCAATTAGGCTAACTCAGACGGTCTCTTTTAGCTATGCCTTGTATTGTCTGACTTATGCAGTTCCATTGGGAAGATGAGCAGTTGAATTATTTGCCTAAACTAATTGATTATTATTTTGGTTTTCTTTGGGATTATGCTCTACAAATTACTGATCTTTGAATTAGAGTTTATGCGTCTCCCCATTTATGGTTGAAGACCGCTGGTTGAGTGACTTTGCGTTGCAAGCTTCAATAAATCTGATTGGTGTTTAATCTAAGCGGCAATAACAAGTTTTATTCATTGGAAGAGGGAAGGGTTACAAGTGATGCTACTGCTGTTATACTAGCTAGCAACACTCTAATCTTGAGTTTGGATTTTAGTTTCACCTTTTCCTTTAATTAACCAAAACTCAATCAAGCTAGCTAAGCTGTTATTATAGCTGTGTGGCCTTTAGCAATCTGAAGTGTTCTTAAGTTGTGAGGTCTAGGAAATATAAAGTGGATCGGATGATTAAGGAAGAAGAGAAGGAGGAGAAATCGAGCCTGTTAATAAAACTAACATTTTAACAACTAATATTTGTCAATAAAAAAAAAAGGGAAGTCTAGCTCCCGGATGAACCAGATTTGTCCACTAGAAATAGTGTAAAATTAATGTACATGTCCAGGTGCACAAACCAATCAAATTCAGCTGTCAAACAGCTTGAAAATTACATTCTCACTGTTGTAATAGCCTATTAGGTACGTCATTTCAGAACCACGTCAGAGTGAATTGGACAATATACAATAGCCAACATGCATTTAACTGATTGAAGTATCCTTGTGTCTCGCTCCTTCTTGATGATTGCCAACTCTATTGTAATTTTGAGTTAGTAGTCCATTTTTCGATGTTGTTCTTTTGGTTAATTTGTGTTTCATCATTCTTACAATTTTGAAGAACCAGAATGCACTTACCAGTTGCAAACCTAATCCCATAGCCTGAAACGATACGATAGAAAGAATTAAACAAAGGGTGAGTGGTTGGTCGAAAATATTTTAGAAAATAAAAGATGGTTTCTCTAAAGAAAAGCAAATTATACCTTTATGAGAAGTGGATAGTTGGCAGATAAAGTTACGTAAGTGAGACATGGTCCGACCACCATCCTAGCAAATGTAAATATGGCAGCAAATAGAATCTGTGCCATTACGTGAAACTCAGCTTTTAGTTTTAATTAAATAAAACCATAAGATCCATTTCCAAACATGCTGAGTGATTTAGTTATTCAACTATATTTTTCCTACCCAAATGTAATCAACATATTCTAGGTAGTTTACACACAAAAAGTGTCATATGCAATATGTTATAATTTATCTTAACATTGGACTTCATCTTGAGTTTAATTTTTAAGCATTTAAAATTATCTAGTATGGTTAGATTTTAGGCTCATCCCTACAAAACTAACTTAGGTGAGGAGCTTCTAAGTTTTATAAACTCTTATTAGACACTATTTCTAGTTAATGTGAAATTTAAATTTTTCTTCTTCTCAATATTATGAAAAATAGTTAATAAATCTAAGATAAATTTTAGTATCAGTTAAATTTTAGGCGCAACTCTTCCTGTAAAATCGATTTCTAAGATAACATATACATTAAATTTGTAATAATTTTTTTTTCACGTATTACGCATAATCATGTGTAATTTGAACTTTTCTCAATATATTCCTTCATGTAAAAAATAATTAGGCTTGGTAGGTAGACAATATGATAACTAACCTAATAATAGATCTAGAATAAATTATAATACTATTTTAGGAATGAGTTTCCTCATTTTCATTAATGCTTGAATGTATACAAAGAGAAATGTACCCAAGAAAAGGTTACAACCAATTGAGAGACAAGTGTGTATTGTACACAGCTCAGCAGAAAAACAATACTAACACATTCAATTAATATTGGTAGTAAATATCGCAATTATTCAACCGTGTGTAGATATATTATATAATGAGTTGACTTTTTTTTTCACTTTTAATCAGATGTACTTTAAGAGCTAAAAACTATTTTTAACTTTAGTGAAACCGAACATTACTTCTTATAGGAAACAGCCAGTCCAAGCAAGGGCGTATGTGTTAAATAAAAAAAAAAAAAAGCGTGGATGAGATAAATGCCGACACTTTAATCACTTCCTTGGCAGTGCCAACAACAATAAAGGCAGACATAAATATTTGGTATGGCCTAGAATAGGGGTTTGGTTATTAAAATAACCACAACTAATAAATAATTAGATTATAAGTGATTATAATAATTATAATTATAATATAATATAACAGTTATTATTTTAAAAAATCGGTTATATAGTCATTTATGAATATAACTATGTTTATACAAAACCAGTTATATAATTGCTTATAAATAAATAAAATAAGTTATTTGAAATGATTATTTCTATAAAATTGATTGTGATTTTATAATTACTTTTATATAACTGGTTATTATATAACTAGTTATGATTATTTTTTTCAAAACTAATTTTTTTTGGGCACCCCTAGTCTAGACTCTAGAATTTTAATTACTTACATCAGCAGCCAAATTAAGGAGAGTATCTCTGTAACCAAGCTCTTTTAGAAGCTCCCTCAAATGCAAGAATGGGCTTGATATCTCTGTTATCCATATTGTCGCTACCATTTCTGAGCCACACTGCGCACAGATATGGCAAGAAAATCACTAGATAATAATGAAATTCCCGAAACAGAACACATAAAATTAGAGAAATAGTTCCAGCAAAAAAGTTCTAAAAAGGAGGCAAATGGACCATGTTGACAAATTGTGAAAGAACTAACTACTCCAAATTTTTACGAACAATCTAGAGGACCAAATATTTTAATCAAATTGTATGTCGGATTTTATGAGGAATTCATACTGTGGGTTTTAGATGAGCAAGACTCATTTCTCATTATAATAGAAATAAGAGTTAGATATGTTTTTGTCTTTTATTTATGAAAATGTGTGATATGTGATCCTATTTTTATAAATGATGGATCACAAAGACACAATTTTTGTATAAAAAAGAAGGAAAACAACACATTTTCATAAATGAAGGATTAAAAAGAAACAATTTATTTACGAAAGACTAAAAATAAACATTACTCTATTTACATCAACTAAAAACATATTTAACTATAAAAACAATATATAACAAACCTTGGAGAAATGATTTAAGTGTTTGATTACCTTTTGATGGGAGAGACCTGCTCCAATTCCAACAATGCTTACCAAATGGTGGACGGTGTTGTCTAGATTCACTCTTTCATCCAATTGACAACAAGCTAGATCATAAATTAGATAAGAAAGGCTCACGGCTAGGACTTGCATCTGCTCAAATCACAGTTCAAGCATTCCACTTTTAGAGTCAAATCCAAAACAATTAAATGAAGTGTGTATTTAGATGAACGTTGATAAAATTGATTTTGAAATGAGGTGATTTATATTTAAATATTTTTATTATAAAATCAAATTA
Source organism: Glycine max (assembly GCF_000004515.6). Lineage (NCBI taxonomy): Eukaryota > Viridiplantae > Streptophyta > Magnoliopsida > Fabales > Fabaceae > Glycine > Glycine max. The sequence goes on from NC_038250.2 coordinate 5,874,945, forward strand.
AAAATAAGAATTCAAAATCAACACAAAAGTTACTCAAAATTACTTCTTCTAAACTCACAATCAATTCTCTAAGTGAAATCAAACATGCATTAAAACATACTATAGGTTTCCCTCAAAAGGGCATGGCATGCAGTTAATCCAATACCTGTTTGGGTGAAGATTTTGATCCCACAGGACAGATTGGACACCTCCAATCTTTAACAGAGAGCCAAGCCAACGTTACTGCTAAAGTTGCATGGAGCGTCGACACAACGCGGTTGCAGAAATCAAACGAGCGTTTGGGAAAGATTCTTCTCACTAAGACAAAAGCTGATGTCCATGAAACAACTCCAACAACAATTGTCTTTATAACGTAGTCTTCCATTTCTCTATGCTGCAAAATGTGTGTTTACAATTGAAGTTTCAGCAAATGCCTTACCATATAAGCAAGCATTCACTAATTAATTAAATTGACACACATGACACATATGCACAAAAGTATTATATGGTTCAAAATTGAAACCTGTAACTATGAAATGGCACTATAGAGGACCCGAAGAAATACTAAGTTGCATTCCATGTCCCAACTGTCACCAGAATATGGACAGGAATATGCACTTGTCATGAAATTATGACGCAACTACCACATTTATTGTAAGTATGAATGGACAGAGATGAAAAAAAAACAAAATGTTACTATGATAATTAACCAACACCATAAGGGTGGACCAAGACCAATCATAACTGAACGAAGGTGATATTATGCAGAATTGCTGACATGTATGAAAGCAGTGGTTGCAGTTTACTATATTTGGGCTTTCTAGTTTTGTTGGTAAGTTATGTGACCGTACTTTCGCTTATTTAATTTATTGGTGGAAGGTAAGCACGCGGGGAAGACTTTACATTGAAGCCAGACTAAAGTGAGTTGTTGGTAAGCATGATTTAGCAGATGAAATAACTATAAATTCATACTGAATGTGTGAAGCTACAATGAAAGGTTGAAGGAGATTTCTATTAAAAGTTCAGAACATTGGTGATCATCTACACATTAAATCTTCATCTATTTATTTATTTTGCGTAAGGGAGAGGTTTTCATTTTCTTAACTGATAAGTGATAACTACACGAGTAATGACACAAATTCTTTATTATTTGAAGGATCTTCCTAATCAGGCCTTCATTAAGAAAATAAAACAATAAAAAAAACCTAAAAAAAAAAATCATTCCAAACATGATTTTATATTCAATAAAGATATTTCTTGCTTTAAATTTCTTAACCAATATTCTGATTAATCTTTATTTTCTTTTAAACATGTCACTGATTTCTTTTTATCTCTCTTCCTATCAGATCATAAATCTTATTATATCTATATTTTTTATTCTCTTTCTAGATGCTATATGAGAGTTTGGAGTGTGCATTAAACTTTTTTCTAGATGTTATATGTACTTTTTCACCAAAATGATACAATTTTTTTTATTTAATTATCAAAATGAATAGATTTTTAAAAAATTACGAAGAATGGATAAGTGTTTTAAAACACAATTTCATACCAAGGAATCATGTTTTAAAACATCATTTTTTTTAAAGGCTGAAAAGCAAAGTTATGTTTCAACAAATTTCAATTTTTACTATTAAAGCATTACTTCATTATATTTTAAATATTATTCCATTACTATATTAATTAATTATATTTTATAAAAATTATATATAAAATATTGAGAGTTAAGTTTTTGGATAAAAAATTTCTCCTTGCATTATTGATAGATTTATATAATTAAATAGACGTAACAATAATTAATTAATCCTGTCGAAACAAATAAATAAATAATGTTTTTGAAATATTAATGAAAAAACTTATACATATTAAAAATATAAAATCATTCAATGCTCCAATTATCCAATAATATATAAAAATACCAATTAAATAAATTTTAAAGTATTTTAACACAAAAATGATTAAATGTGGTTATATTATGATAATTGCTCCTTTTATTTTGATAATTAAAATTAACACAAACATAAAATATCAATTTTAGTTAGAGACAAGTTTTGTGTCAATTTTTTTTTTCTGAGAAAGTCTTAAATCAATCTTTAAAATTATAAGAATACACGATATCAAAAATTTTAATTTTATAAGAATACAGAATTTAGTCTTTGAAATTTTAATTTTTTTATTAATTTTTAAGAAAGATCATTGACCTTTCTCATACAAAAAGATAATGACCAACAAGGTTTCTTAAGCACCGTTGGAGGGGAAAATTCTACTGGTCAGGTCCGGACGGAGATGTTAATCATGGATAATACTATGTATCAATAATATTATACCCAAAAAAAATGTAAAAAGATAATAATAAAAAAAACTTTTACTGAAAGTTTAGGCTAACTCGGTCCAGAGTCTCGAGTCTACTACCGTCTCTGTTTATGCTTCTTCTCTTCGAAAAACTTGATGATTTTGTTGAACCCCAGATTTTGGAATGGAAATAGGTTTATCGATTCCTCTTCAGCGTGGCCATGTTCATGTTGCGACAAGTTTTGGTTCGACAACCCCAACGTTGTCTGAAAAGCGCAGCATGTTCATTCTCGGTATGGGATTCATGGGGCAATCACTTGCACGCAAACTCCACAACCAAGGATGGTTAGTTACGTTACATTCTCTTCTCTTCAATTTTCATTTCAAAGTTCTAATATTCTCTTATTGGATTAATGATTATTGGTAGGGTCGTGTCTGGGACTTGCACAGCCCATGTGAAGAAGAAGCAGCTCCAGGACATGGGGTTTCATGTTCACCTTTTCGATGCAAACCACCCCGAGTGAGTCAACTTCTAATTTTGCCTTCAAGTTTTCTTTTTTTCATGAAAAAAACACAAATTGTTATGTGGGTGTTAATTGGATTGGATGCCCGACTTTGAGGACTATAAAGGGCACTGTTTTGTGTATCCCTGGATGATGTTTTGCTGCATCATAAATAAATACTATGAAATTGAAAACTTAAAAATGTATAGTTGATAAGAGCATTTCGTGGTGAATAATGGTATCTTTGATGATTGGGTCTTTGTTGGAGTTAAATAAGGTTGTGCGATCCATGTAGCTGATCTCATCCCATGGGATAAGGCTTTTGTTGCTGTTGTTGTTTTGCAGTGTGGATGTCCTACAAGTACTGAAAAATTACACTCACATTCTTGTTTCTGTCCCACCTCTTGTGGGCATTGGAGATCCGGTATAATTTTACTGTAACAACTGTTATATGTCACCATTCTGTGTAGATTTTGTACTCTGGACTCTGGAGTAATCTCCTTCGGCTTCCCCTTTTTTATAATTATATTTTATTGATTTGTAGACGCTTCGGCATGAAGAGCTTTTAAGAAGCTCGATGATCGATGGGGATCTTCGGTGGCTTTGTTACTTGTCTTCAACTAGTAAGTCTTAATTGAAATTAGTAATGAGTTCAATGTTACAGTTTAGTCATGCACTTAAATGAAAAATTACTGTTTCATGCTTTCTCCTTTTTCTTTTCCTTTGCAAAAGAAAATGGTTTGTGACCTAGAGTTGCTGCATTATCTATTAGATACATAAAATGTTCGTACAACACTTTGGCATTTTGGAGCAAGTAACCTTTGAAATTCAGAAGACCTCTTCCTTTCTTGTTTGATCCTTGCAATACTCTTCCCACTGGCATTAAATTGCTGTGCTACTTAGGGCTCATTGATGATAGAAAGTTCTTCATTCTTATAATAGTTATAAACTCAAAGACATTATTAGATGCACGTTTTAAACCATTAGGGGAATGGCTATTTATAAGATGATTTTGCTGATGTGCTAATGAAGAATATTTTATTGTTATGCGCACTTCTTCTGTTAAGTTGATCTTACCAGAAATTAAGAGTTTGCTCAGCTGGTTGAGGATTTAATCTGTAGTCATGAGGTCAACTAAATGTCCAAAAAAAAAAATATTTAGACCATTTATTGAGTAGATTGACCTAAGGTTTGTAAGATTCCTTTAAAGCTAGTAGAAAAGATTTCATTTAAATAAAAATGATAAAGAATATAGTAAACATAAAAGAAGTTAGCATGATTTAGTGTATGCATAAAGATACTGTCATAGGATTCAATTCAGACATTTAGTTGCCACACTGGTTATTAGCAGGTATACTTAAGGCTTTCTAAAACTAGGTTTTCCCCACTACAAGCCAAGTCTACTGCTGCTTTGACATATTTTTTCTAATGCTTTCAAATTCAAATATGATGACAGAGACACTTTCTGCCTTGCAGGTGTCTATGGAGACTGTGATGGTGAATTGGTGGATGAGGAGTAAGAGAGTGTAACTAAATAAATCACTTGCCTTCCAAAATTTCTGAAACATCTCTGTTAGTTGTCTCTTAGTGTGTGCATCATGCTGTCACAGTTATCCAACAAACCCGAAAAGTGAGTCAGCTAAATTAAGGTTAGCTTCTGAAGAAGGCTGGTCAAATTTGGCCCACAATCTTGGGATCTCACTGCTTTTATTTCGACTAGGTGGTATCTATGGCCCTGGTAGAAGGTACTTACCTTTTGTTATTGTAATTTATTTTTCAAGTAATGCTTCTATTATTAGTTTCTTTCTAGGATCTGCAAAAGCCTATAAAAGTTTTGTCTGAGTTGGTTGCAATGGCAATCAATTCAAGCCTGTCATTCCGAGGATATACCATTCAATAATTGTCATATGACATTTTGACACTCATCCTGAATTTAAATTTTAAGTTTGGGTTTATGTTTACATGGTAGGTTGTTCTGTCACTTACCTGTCAATTTAGCATATATATCTTTGTCTTGAACATTTCTTTTGTTTTAGTGCTGTTGATACAATAATCAAGCAGAAGCCAATGTCAGAAGGTCAGAAGAGGAGAAAAAACCGAAAATATACATCCAGAATACATGTTGATGACATCTGCCAGGCACTGATGGCTACTGTTCTTGCACCTCCCCCCAGGTGAATTTCCACTACGACATTTATCACCCTTCCTAGTTAAATGTTTCTAAACTAACTAGGCTAAAATTTCCAAGAGTAAAGCAAACTGGCAGGTTTATCAAACAATATATTCTACCCTTCTAGTCATGTGCATGTTTAATTTACAGTAGTGGAAGGTTATGACAATTACCATGAACTGCCTACGTGGCTCAGAAACACAAATCTTGAATTTTAGATTTATTTCAATGCCTTCATCATGTGTATTTACTGTTGCAATTTTAGAAAACAAAATGATACAATATAAAACAGATTAAATGTTCACATTCTCAAAATACATTTGAATATTTATCCAAATAAAGCAACAACTGTTGCAAATAGACATGATGAAAGCATTGACTGAGGTGTTTATGTAACAAGAACAGACCTTTAACTGGAGATTTATTAGAATTTCTTCATCATGAACATGCAAACCATACCCACTACCGTTTAAAATGCTTACCATATTGAATATTCACAAAGTCATACAGGAATTTATCGACAGCATTGACTGTGACCCTGATCACAATTTAAAATCCTAGTTAATATTTCCTATCTTCCTCATTGCTCTTTGACTCATTCTATGGACCCGAATAAGAATAAAGTGTACAAGAGCAATTCTTGCAGGAGCATTTAGTGCCTATGAGCACAACAACCAGACAAAAACTTGGGATGTATTTAAATAATGATAAAGTATGTGCTGAAGTTATCTTATTGTTGAGGTTTTTTACTTTCAGAGAAGTTTACAATATCGTGGATGATGACCCTGCTCCGAGGGAAGAAGTATTTGAATATGCAACGAGATTGGTGGAGAAAAAGTGGCCAGGGTTGAAGTTACAAAGTGTGGAGCAGAGGCAGAAAGAGTGGTCAAATGTGAAGAATCCAAGGGGTGAGAAGAGACTGTGTAATGCCCGAATGAAGAGGGAACTTGGGGTGCAACTACTTACAAATCAGGATTGAAGAGTATAATTCACCAAATTCAGACTCCATTCCACTCTCATTGATCAATACCTTATTCCTGTGTCGTCATTATTTATATTACTTCATGTTCAAGGGAAAATGCTATTTGTAGAACTTCATATTTAATTTTTTTTTTGTTAAATTCCGTTAAATTCTTTTTGTAATTAATTTTAACTTAATTAAATAATAATCACATTTATGATTTAATAAACTCATTTTAAATGTGCCACATCATCTAATAGACAGCCAACAACAATCAGATAATGGCCAATCCAGTAAAATTAACAAACGAACCAGGAAAGTTTAAAAATCAAGGAGATCAAACGTTACAACAAAATTTTAGGACTAAAATTACGAAAATGAAAAAACAGTGTAGTCAAGTTTATATTAGTAATATTATGACCTTGTTAATTCCAGATGAAATATCTAGACATTAACTCACATATCTTCAAACGATTAAATAAATTATTCAGTTAAAAAACAAACAAACTCCAATGTGCATAGTAAACTACGAGCTATCACAATTTATTTTGTCACCACAGATAAGGATTTTATTACACGCGTATCTCCATTGTAAACAAACATTAGCAAACATATTTATTTCTAAATCATAATATTTTTTTTACATAATTTTAAGTAAGGTCCATTTATATAGTGAATAATCGATTTTAATTTCAAAATTAATTTGGAAATATAAGATTCATCTTGATGTTAGAAAGGAGAGTTAAGGATGAAGGGAGAAGGATGCACGGAAAGGTCGAAAGTTTGAATTCCCCTCACTAATAACTTTGCAACACATTAAGTGTGTGTTTGAATATCATAAGTAATCGATTTTGACAGTAAAAATTGTGATATCACCATGGGATTGACCACGATTTTGCTTCACCGTGCCACCTTCCTGAACACACTAAATTGAGTTGCACTTTCCTTGGCTGTTATTTTAGTTTACCTGCATTCAAACCCGATTCCTCGTGGATTGTGAAATTCTTCTTCCATCGTAATAACCACAGAAATCAGAAATGTCACTAGTCTTTGAAGGCATTATAAAAGTTAAGTTACATTTCTCTCCCTTAACATATATTTAAAATTATATTTCTTTGCAAAATATACACTTCTCTCTATTTAATGATCAATATCTGTAACCTAAAAATAAATATCAATGTGTTATATTTAATTTTATTTTAATATAAATGATCATTTTAGCTTGTATGGTAATCCTCAACAAGATTAGTAGTTAATTTTAAATATTTATTATTAATTTTTCATCTTAAAAACGAAAAAAAGATTTTAGATAAAATGTTAAAGTTGTTAATGGAAGTATTTAAAATATCATTTTTCTTTCTGAAGTATTATTAAATTATTTTTAGCTATTTTTAATTTTATTCTTAATTATTTTAAATACAAAGCCAAATGGAAATCTTTTTAAAGAACTGAAACAAAAAAAAATTAAATTTGATTTTTTTTCTTAAATCATTCAAATATAAAACTTTTTTTATATAATCAATTATATCAATAATTAAGCATATTCATGGTTTGTAAGCATGATTCACCGTGCGATGCCAATGATTAGTATGTTTTTCCCTTCCATCAAATTCTCTCCCCCTTTTGGCCATAACAAAAAAGAAAGAAAGAAAGAAAAAAACAGCCAGCACAAAAACTTAACTTCTAAGCATCATATTTGAGCCAACATTAAATCAATTACAACATTCAGTGATCCTGTCTGACAAATGACAATCTTCAGATTCGCCTTGTTCTCTCAAGGGCAACATAACTAACTCCTTTCACTTGACTTAACAATTGCAAAGTTATGTTAATTTATATTCATTGAAAATATAAATACAAGAGTTAAAACACATTTAAGTTTCCAGCGTATGATTGTTAAACCGTATTTTGCCTGCGCAAATATCTGCAGCAGGTAGAATGAAGCAAGTCTGCCTCTGTTACCATAAAAACAAGTGAAGCATAAACATCTTCATAAATGTGCATTTGCATCCTCTGCCACCTTGTGCTCAGTCACTGCTTTGGCTCAGCATCATTTGCCAAGGGACATTTATATTCATACAGTTCATATGAACCACATCAACCTGACTGGAATTTCTGGTCAAAAGTAAAAATTAATTATTTTAAAGCATTCAAAGTTATCAGTAAAGTTAGACTAGATCGAAAATATTAATTCTAAATTGATGGTGTTATTATTACTATAATTAGAGAATGATTGACTCTTACAGCAAATGGAACTCAATCTTAACGATATCTTGCCCAAAAGCCTTTCTTCCTGGCAGAATCATTCTCGGACAGGGAACGGCTCCACTTGGATCCAAGTGAAAAGTGCCGCCTCAAGAATGGCTTTCCAAATGAGCTCCTTGCACTGGAGCTAGGTTCCATTTTTGACACTTTTCCTCTCAAATCAATGCCTTTTTGACGATCAAAAACATCAAAACCACCATCAAGGTAGCTATCAACTACACGGTTTCTGGATATCTTGTGGTTCTTGGCCTTTATGTCTGATTCAGCCCGAAGACCTTTTCTGGACAACAACTTTGACAAGTGCTTATCTCCAACCATACAAATTGGACATGCTGGATCATACCTATCTGCCTCCGATGTCATAGCCTCTAAACATTCTGCATGATATGAATGGCCACAGACCAGTACAGCAACAACTGACAGGTCACTGTTGGAAATAAACTTCTGGTTGCTCCATGTTGATCTCTCAGTCAATAGCTTTGAGCAAGCCCCACAAGATTGTAGTTCCATGGAGGGAGAATACGAGAACCTGCTACTGGATCCACTTATCTTGTGACGACCAGATCCGAAACACTCACTATCAAAAGACCACCTTTCCCTTTGTGATGATGCCACCAGCTCAGAGAAGGTGCGCATTGACCAGCCATCAGATGATCCGCATATGGATCCAGCTGTCATTTCATTGCTGCAAGTTGAGAGTACAAATGATGGCCTACCTTCAGAAATTGAGTTGTCTGGCAATTTCAGATCCATGATTCGACTATCAGAAATCTGTCTCAACAGAGGGTGTGCTGGAGATCGATGTGCCCATCTTGTTGGGGTAGAGCTGGGAAGATGGTGATAATTGTGATTAGGCAAAGGATCTGCTGTAGGCGTTGAGAAGACTGAAGGTATTGAAAAAGAAAGATTTGGTATTGAAGATTCTGCTGGGTTCTTCACCTAAAGAGAAACATAAATTAAGAGTGAGCCTAGTACTATAGTAGAAAGCCTAAAAATCAAATTATGCACCACAAAGCTCATGGTTCCAATTTAGTTGCTCAAAACTAACCACTGTAGAAAAATTGCTTGACATGGACAGATCTGCAATAAGCACATAGAGGAAGAAGAGAGAAAAATCAATGCCAAACAAAGAAACAACAACCCAAGGAACCAAAGTGCATAAAGGAGAGAGCATCAGGAACTGAATGTCAATAACAATATCTGGGACCATTCTACACAGCAAACTGAGTTTGAAAACCTTACACTAGATGGGAAAACAGCAAAAGATAAGGTCAGGCAATAGACGATATAAAGAAGACACGTGTTTAAAATAGATATCCCTTGAAGTTACAATATAAGAACGCAACATCAAAATTTTTCTTTTATTGAAAGATATTTAAAAATCCCCACCTATTGTGTCAGAAACCTATTTACTTGTTATTTACTTATATTCATTTATTTGTGTGTTGCAGTGTCGGGCCTATTATTTGTATTCATTATCATAGCCTATGAGTATGAGTAAATGGTGCATGTTTTAATTTTTGGATAAGCATCCTCATAGGGCTTCAATATGAAGGTTGACTACCGGTAACAGAGGAGTATTCTCGTGGGAAAAATTGCTCCACCTCTAAACAAAAAGTTTACACAAACAGAGACTGTATTTCAACTGTTGTATTATAGATGTTAAATCCTCTTTTATGTAACTAAAAGTAAGAGTACCGCAAAAAGAAGGGAGGTGGAAGAGGCCTAAATGTTTTAACTTTTAACCAAGACCCATCAAACATTGTGCTTATGGTAAAGGACAAAAGAATAATAGAGTTCAGGGTTTAGTTTAGCATTTACCAGAAGTGGGGGTCATCAGATTTGCAACCAATGCCTCATCAACAGGGGACTTCAGAAAAATAGGTGTTACAGAATTCTCAACAATGCTTCCACCATCTGATAAATTACCTCTTTCAGAACTTAACGAACCTTTTAGCTCCATGCTGACATTTCTACTGTCCACATGGGAGGTGTGATAAGAAGGATTCTCAATTTCACCAGCAAAACGCCCCCGGCTATCCCATTGAAAGCTCCCCGATGGTGAACACACAACATCTCTATGCAAACTTTCACCTCCAGTTCTGTTAGGAAGATTAGGATCCTTTGCAGCAACACAACAAGCTGATCCCATGATAGCTGCACCAAACATAACAGTCAATCTAAATTTCTGGCACAAAGACAAATGGATTGAAACACACTGTACAGACAAATTCAAGAATTGCTGATAACTTTCTTTAAGAAAAAGAAATCCAACAGTTTACCCGAAAATCACAATAGAAAACTCAAAAGCCACCTCAATTTCCAGCAAGAAACAATAACTTACTTCCTCCTGAAAAATAAACAAAAAGGAAAGACGATTAAACTGAGATTTCAAGGTAACTTAAAAACCTTCAAGAGAACAAAAGTTCCAGATAAAGAACCACGTTCTAAACTTTAGATTTCGAAAGCTCTAGTCTGACAAATCTAATTCAGCCAACATTCCATCAAAAAAATCAATCATAAGAAAGAGTTTCTATTAATTGCATAAACCAATGTAACTCCAAATGACCACCACTGTGCTTCAGCCATGAACACAACAGGCTTAGCTTCTAAAACTAAACGGAAAAAAAAAGGAAGAACAATTAAATATATTCTATCTGTAAAGTCTGAAAAACTACTCAATCATCTTGTAAGTTCATTTAAAACTAGTTCGAGTACCAGATTTCCACATAAGCAACACGATGCACTAATCACGCCCCGTACACACAAACACCGTCATTATTCACAGTTCAAAACATAAATCAAAGCCAATGCAGAGAAACAATAACCTAATTCGATTCCATTTTTCTTACCACTTCCAAAATCAATGAAACTCACAAAAACAATAAAAAAAATCAATCGTCTCTAAATCCGTTTCTCCGTCAAACTTTTTTTCTCGAACCTCAAGGGAATTTCTAGGGTTTCGAAACATTCAAAAGCTAAAAGAGTTGATGCATACGAATACGAAACAGAGAAACGAAAGAACCATAAGCATGTGCGAATCTTACTCGGAAATTAGAAACTGAGAGAAAAGACGGAAAATAATTTGGCACAGGTCATCGTCTTGCTGACTGCACAAACGGAAAGGGACGGCGCTTTATATAAACTACGTCGCGTGCGTTTCACAGTTGAAGCGTCGCGTCGCGGAAGCACAAACCGTTATGACGGCGTTAGGGTAGAGGTTGTTGGAAAACGAAAATGGTGCCTCTGCTTCTTTTCTATGACTGTGACTCACTGCACCTTCTCTTCTCTCTTTTATATATATAATTTTTTTTTTCTTCTGCAAACTTCTGTTTCTCTCTTTTGCCTCTTCCTCTTTCCACCTCTGTTCTTCTCCGCCTTACTTGCTCTTTAATAATTATTTTATTATTACGCGAAAAATGAAAATTGCACGTTGAATATTACTAACAGTGGATGAGAATTTGACGCTTTATTTTCCACCACGTGGACCGCACTGTAAGCTCACATGGATCCAATTTCTTTCATCCAGATAGTAATAATTTTGTTATCAACCCCAACGTGTGCGTGAATAATTCATGCAGTTAAATTTCATGATTCAGTAATGTGGTTGAATTGTTGTAAATTTTTATATTATTTTAATAGTATATAATAATGTTAAATATTTGGAAAAAATCATATATGATAATTTTAAGTATCCAATTTGAAATTTGTCTTCAATAAAAATACACTAATATTTGTTAAGTTTATAATAATAATAATGATTTTGTAGTAATAAAATTCCGCAAGTCTGAAGGCGGGGAAAGCATTGACGAAGATCCATGGTGGTAGTCAATTTATGGTATACGACTATGACCATTTATAGAAACAACTTCAACTTGATATTTTGTGTGCATATGTTTAGAAACAATGCTTTTAATTATGGACCATGCACCCAAAATGAAGATGACTTGACATTTCTTATCCATCATGGTAAAACCGTTTTGTTCATATTTATTAATTGTACATTTATGTATGTATGTTGTTCTTAAAATCGACGTTGACTTTGGTTGTATGTCTGCTTAAAATGCAACAAAATCTCTTTCTCTAATAAATAAAGGCATTTATTGAAAAAACAAAAGCTTTAAAATTATTTATCAACTCTTCAGGTCTACAGCTCTTTTTTTCCTTGGTTTTGGGTACATTGTTGACAGTACAAATTGATCCTGCATTGGGCAGCGGATATGCATATCTTCAACGAATAAAATTTTATACGAAATATTGCTGTGGTTTATGACGTCAAAAAGGTGTGATCTATACTTCCTTACTGTCTTTGATTTAATCATTTTCTTGAATATATTATTCAACTAAACAATGAAATCAAAATATAAAAGTACATTGCTATGATTGCATTTCCATCTAGTTTCAAACTTTTAATTTATTACTTTATAGTTAACATTCATTTTGTATAAAACTTCAGTTATCATCCAACTGTCCACCAAAACCTAGTAGTATAAAATAAAGTGAAAGTTAAATACTAAGATGCTGTTTGTTTGTGATTTTATTAATTTACGTGTAAAAATAGTTTAATGATATACTAACTATATAAGCTTTTCAGAAAACAACAAATAGTAATTTAATATTTTTAATTGGAAATTAGTATTTTCTTACAAAGAATTATTTTATAAAATTACTCTTTTAAATGGATCATAAGTACAAAAAACAATAATTTGTTTTTTATCAACAAAAATAAAAAAGAAAAAAAGATTATGTAGTGATAATATAAAAAACTTTACTCGTCATACAATTATAATATATATATGATAAATTTATTAATTTTTAAAATAATTATTTAAATCAATTCAAACAATAATTTATAATTAAATAATAATATAAAATTACAGTATTATAACGGTACATAAATATTAAACTCAACCTAAAAAAGCATAATTATATAGAATGGGGAAAGAGTCTGAGACCCAAAGTTTTTGTAGAGCCCAAGCTAGCTGAGTTTGTTTTAGTCTGGAAACAATAAGGCCGATTGCAATTTGGGCCCATTTCTTTTTCTGGGGGTACTCGTAATCCATTCCTAACAATCTTAACCATTAGAGCTGGGTTGTCTACAAGTGACAATCAAGTTTACTAGGACAATGTCGAAGAAATTATTGCACGAAATTAAATCCTCGTAGTCCTAGATAATTAATTCCTGACCATATGAATGGAAAAAAATTGTTGAGAAAAATAAAATTTACTTTGATCATCTTTATACTACCAAAAAAAAATTACTTTTCAACTATTGACTGAAGATATCCTTGTTACAAACAAAAAAAAAAGCTGTAAATTCATTAAAATACATGTTTAATTTATTTTAAAAAATTGGAGAAGCTGATAGTCCAGTCCAAGACAAGAAAAAATAAAAGTGTTCTGCAAATATCTTCAATAGTAATATTATAACTTTTCCAATATTCATATTTTATTTGTAGTTGCAGCTTAAGCATCCATTACAACTATCGATGCATAGTTAAAATAAAGAAATACGTCATATGAATATAACATATATAAAAATTTTGTTTCTATTCAATTTAGGATATGAGAGAGTGAGGCAGAGAATATAGTTCAATAATTAATACAAATAGATGGGAATATCTATTGTCAATTCGCCGCTTTCGTGTGTCTAGAAATTTTTTATTTAAAAACTTCTCCTCCTTTTTTTTGACAATTTTTTTTTCTCCTCTTCTTCCTCCTTTGTTAATCAAACCAATAATTTAGAGAAAAAAAAACTACTATAATTAAACAAAAGTGTTAATAATTGACACTCTTTTGTCAAATAAAATAATTGACACTCTCAAGTACAGGTTGCGCCACAAAACTGTAGTAAGCTTTCTTTACTTTGTTGGTCAGGAAGAATTTTTGTATATTAATTTTGCATTTCTCTTTATTTTCTCATGGGTGCTATTCACACACATGCTAGATAATTGTATCCATCACTTTATCACTTTAGTTTTTATCAAAAGACAATTAAGAATGAGACTTAGAGTTCACGATCTATGAAAACAACCAAGACAAGGCACCTTTTTCGGGGGCAAGAACCAATACCATTTTTATATAAAAGCACACCCATAACATTACATATCATATTAATGATATAAAAAGAAAAGAAAAAAATAGAGAAGGCACACTTGCACAGTTACGCTTACACCGACATCCATTTTTCCAAAACATTGGACAGTGGCAAGTACCATGCCACTTTGGTGACCTGACCTGTCCTAACCTAACAACAACAGAACTATGCATAAATGCCACTATGTGATTTGATTCCACTATTTAATCATATCATATGTAGCAAGCAAGTTCTTCTCACACTCCAATAATATAATATTCTTAATCAATCAGCTAAGAACACCAATTAACAAAACCCAATTCTTAATAAACATTGCCTCACCCTAGTAGTAGGTACCACTAATATTTACCTTACCATCACTCATGAATGATTCCACCGTGACGCAACTCCCAACAGAACAACACACTAGCACAAAATCTTAATTTGTTCACCACAGAAACATGTTGTCTGCAGTGGCCACAATTGGTTGGTTAAGATATGCCATGTGCATGGGATTCATGAAATTATTGTTATTATTGTAATAATTGTTATGATTATTATGATTATTGATATCATAGCAATCCGTGTGGTAGACCCCGTTGGTGGTGTTGATGAGATCGATGATATCATTGAGTGATTGAAGGCTTTGGGTGAGTTCAGTCTTCTGGGCCCAGAGAATGGAATTTTCAGCCTTAACCTCGAGATAGTGTTTTGTGGTGATGTCCACTTTCATGAGGGTTAGGCTCTTTTGTTTCTTGAGGTGGTCCACTTGTGCAATGAGATCATCCAAGTGCTTCTGCTTTCGCATCCTTGATCTTCTCGCGGATTCGCGATTCGATTGCTTTCTCTTCTTTTTTCTTTGTTCCATTAGAAGCTGCAAATCCTCCTCAGAGCTAGAGCTCTGAAGAAGAATATTGGACATGCTCGATGTTCCACTGGATGAGGCCATCACATAAGATGTATAATTTACAATTACACCAAAGTGAGTACTATACACTAGAAAAAGAAAAAAAAAAGATTGGGAAGAGAAATTATTTTTAATTTAGCTAATATAGATAATAATTAGTACTATTATTATTATTATTATTACTAAGATATATATAGAATCATATAATATAAAAGGGCAGTGTTGTTGGGGAATTAACTATGAGAAAACATAGAACCAGTAGAGGAAGACAACGGAGAAGGATTGAACTAAGTGGGTCCTGCGTCTAAGGGAGGAATTGATCATAAACCCGGAACGAAGGATTTCACTGAGGACTGGAGACATGAATGTCAAACTCAAATATTAACATACATAATAGAGGTATATAATATAAGCATCAAGATTAATTCAAAGGAGGAAGGAAAAAGAAGCAGCTTTTGTGCTTCAAAGTGAGAAAAAAATGGGAAGGAAAGAAGTGAGTGCAGGGGTTTGCTAACACAGAACTAGCAAAGAAAAAGAAGGGCGTGTAGTGTAAGTAAGGGGTGTGGGAAAGGAAGAGAGGAGAAGAGGAAGTAAAAATGGTAATAGAGGGGTCAATTTATAAGAAGAAAAAGGAGGGATGGGGAGAGTGAAAAATAAATAAAGAATGGAAAATGTGGTGGGGGGCGGTGAATAAAAGCAAATGGCATCGGAATATACTGCAAGGGTGGGACAGGAAGAGATTGGCCATGCTTTCTGGACAAAACTTTCACAACCCTCCAATTCCAGCTAGCCAGGTTAAGATATTAATTAAAGAATTTAAAGTAGAAATATTTTTATTAAGAAGTCAAAAATTATGTTGTTCATCATCTTTTTTGTATTCTCTTATCATTTATACATTAAATATATTTTTTTAATTTTTTAAGTAATATCTTAAAGATAATAAGATCCTTATTTATTTTTAATACATTGTTATAATATTGAGTTAAATGACTTGTACTTACAAAAATTTGAGGTATTCTTCTAGTTGCCTCTCTTGCTATGGTCGAATGATCTCTTAAAGAGGATAGATGATGGTACCTATAAAAAAATACTTTGATGTTGATGTTAAAGAAAGATTTAAGGGTTCAATTGATTGGTGTACCAATACAATATGATTTGTTTATTTTATTATCTAACATCATATCATGTTGATGTAGTATATTTTTTTATCTGGAAGAGAGAACTAAGTTGAAAAGTAACAACATAGAATAATTGTTCTCTCTCCTTCTCTCCTCCTTATTACCACACTATCATCACATTTGTCATGCTTGTCGCCACCAATTATACTTTTATCTCTATTATCACTATAATTATTATTGTCATTACTATCATCTAATCATAACCATCACCTTCTAGTGGTTTGTATCATTATATGCACTAAATATTACATAGGATTAAGACTTAAGATTTTTCTTGGTATTCTCTCCAAAGCAAAGGAAGGGTAGTATTGTTTTTTAAAATCATATGTTGAGTAATAAAAGTTATAAACTAAATAATAAATTCTGTAATTTTTATGATTTTATAATTTTCATTACTTGATCCACAATTTTAAAAGGTATGTAACAGTTAGAAAATTTTAATTTATATACGTCTTTATTTACCATGCCATCCTATTCTTTAATATAATTACTATGACAATCTATTTTCTATTAAATAATTGTATAAAAATATTTTATATCATATATAATTTATATTTTTCCAGTCTTAAATATAAGCAACAAAAATTATTTTTTTTATCGCAAATATAAATAAAACTTAACTAATTTTATTTTACTTAATGAGATTATATTTAAAATATTATTTATTTAATTAATAGGATTAAAGAATTTTTATGTTTGATATCAAATTTGAATGAAAGATAATTTTTAAAAAATTATTTTTTCTTATAATTGAAACTTGAGGAAGTAATAGTATTATATCTATGGCTAACAATATATATAATTACACTCCTAAGGATAACACAACACTTTTTAAAAAGGAGTATTAAGTGATGATACTTTTGAATATTTCAATATAAATATTTTAATAAATATAATTGTTTTTAGTTAAAACTAAAGCTAGTTACAAATTTTATAATTCTTAATGTAAACTATTAAAAAAGGAAAGCAGAGAAAATACTTTGAAAGGACCTATATACCAAGTTCTCAACAAAAATGTCTTTTTTACATTTCTATTTTTTATATCTTATTCTTACACCCCTTTTTTAATAACAAGAAAATGAGTTTAATATTTAACTAAATCTAATATGTTAGTGATGATACTTTTAATGAAGTCTCCTCTCCTAATCACATATTTTTTATTTTCAAAACTCAAATCTAATATCTTGCTTAACCAAATCAAGTCTAATATCATTCAGAATAACTATTTATTGGTGTCTTAGTGGTACTTGGGATCACTCTTATCAGTTTGTTCCAGCTATGTATTTGGTTTGATTGTTTTTGTCAAGGCTGAATACAATATTATCTTCTTATTTAAGAGATAGTTAAATTAATGTAGTATTTCTAAACATTATTTTCTTAAGAAAAAACTGTTATAATTTTTAATTTATTGTAAATATATTATTGAACGTGTACAATATATATATATATATATATATATATATATATATATATATATATGTATTATTTGTAACACCATATTATTTAAATATAAGATAAAAATATAGTTCATATAATCAAGAGTATAGTTGAAATATACGGATATAGTTTAAGAATTTTTTTTACATTGTAATCTAATTATGACTTGTTACATAGTGTTAGAAATTATTAATTTTTATAGCAATTATTTTAAAAATTATTATATATGACAGTATCCAAGTGTATCAAAATCAAATTATTATTGTCAAATACAAAATACAGCTAATGCTATAAAATGAAAATTCTATAACTCTAAAATATACTATTTTTTTTTAGTCATGTGACATTATTAACAGATTAACTATTAGCTCTTAACTTTCAAGACAAGGTAGGAATACCTGATTTAGCTAAAACTAAATTCCTAAAAAATTATTTGTCCGAATAGAGTGCATAATAAATCTAATAATTAATTAATATAGAAATAGCAAAACATATTTTATTGGCGTAAGTTGACATGTTCCTCGCTTTGGAGCCATCACTTTCTAAGCTTAACTTAATTTCGTCCAAATATGCTATAAGTGGCTAGGATATTTCCCTTTCAATTTCATTCACTTCCAACAATTACAGGCAAATCCTACATCATCGCCACCATGAAACATAAATTAAAGAAATGGAAGAAATTAAAATACATAAAATGAAGAAAAAAGCCTTCTTATTTTAATTTGCATATCGTTCTTCACTGTAAAACGTCATTTTTTAATTAGTTTTTCAAAATACTTAGTACATGGCTTTTGGAGTACTCTTTGCAGCTCGCGTTTTGTTTATGTGGTGTTTTGTTACATCTTTATTCTCTGCCGATCGGTGACTTTTGGTGAGAAGTTTCTAAAGCCCCAAATGTATGTTAGCTATATAATATGTTCACTTGCTAAAGACCATTTATGTAATGGTTAATTTACCATGAATTTGAAATTTTGTCAAAATTATTTTATTTCATTAATCAAATATACCAATGGAAAAATTCTATCGAAAAAATTCTTAATCAAATTCAAATATTTATTAAATGATAAAGGTCACACTGAAAAAATTGTAAAGAAACATTCAAATATAATAAAGTAATAAAATAGTATTTTTTTTAAGTACAAAACTAATTATTATTTTATTATTTTTAAATTCATTTTCTTTTACTATTTTAAATGTACAGTATCATAAAGATTACATTTCAAATTATTAATTAGCAGAAAATTATAAATTTAGCCTGAACATTATTTATTTAAGTCTAAAACAATATTCTCACATGAGAGGGCATTGATCCAACACATCTGGCATAAATATTAAAAAAATCTAGATGGCTTTTGTGTGAGGGGTATCCATATAGGCAATATTTATCAAAAGGAAAATAATTATTTTACATTACTTTTGTTTAACTTTTGTTACACCTACTTGTTTGACAAAAATGAAAAATATGCGGGTTTTTTTTTTTAAACTTTGAAACCTAATTAATGTAAAAAGGCATTATAAGTTTATAACATTATTAAATAGACATAAAACTAACGTCATTGGTAATACGGAAGATCAAAAGACACCATTTTGGGTAAAGCTAAAATTTTAATGTAAGCCATTTAATTTATTTAGTAAAATTCAAAAAATAAACATTTATATTTGAGTATAGTGCTTTGACTTTTCGAAATGTAAAATTATTTATTAAATTTAATAATTATTTTATTTTAATATTTTTAAGGGTTAATATAGCTAATATATTTAATTTTTTTTATAATATGTAATATATAAATTTTAGATGACATATTACTGATGAAAAAATCTATAAGTCGAATCAATAGTTATAGGAACTATAATAATATTATATAAATAATATATGCATTTGGAAAAAAGTACATCTTTTTTCAATATGATTAGGTATGTTAACTAAAGTATTATTTTTACTTTTATCTTTTGAATGTAATTTTCAATTCTAAAAGTAAGCTTAAACCGCAATCGTGTGTCATATTAATGCTTGTATTCGTGTAATGCACCAGATAAATTATTTTTCAATTTTAAAATTTATTATGAATTTATTTAAAAAGAGAATAGTTCATTAAACAAATTAGTATAAACTTTTTTTAATTATCATAAGTAGAGCCCTTAGTTCTGTAAAAAGGTCATAAGATATTTTTACAAATTTTGATTCTTGGATACGATTATCAACTGATTCAATTTAATCCCTTTTCTGTCGCTAAAATGATTTATGAATGGACTTAAACATTTAGCCACTAAAACATCAGTCGCTAAATGAAGATTTTTTTTTTTTTTGTATTGAAAGTATAGCAAAACTCTTATATTTAAATTTAATAATAAAACAAATTAATTATATGAGATTTTATTACAATAACATTTAAATGTGCTTTTTAGTTTTGTATACATTCAAATCATTATAATATTTATTTTTATGGGATAAAAAATCTTGTAATTATATTACTCTTTTTCCTATTATTTTTTTACACTTTAAATTACTATTTTTAAAACCTTCTAAAAACTAACTATAGAAAATAATATTTGAAAGGTTAAAATTATCAACAGTGAAGAATGAAATGAATAAAATAATAAAACTGTCTGTTATAAAGGAATAATTTCTGATAAAACTAATTTTTTTTTATTCATAACAATCAAAGATAAGTATTAGAAAATGATTTATAAAAACTCACAAATCCTGTTGAATTAATTGAGTTAAAATCTTTTGATAAATGACTGTATCGAATGTTGTAAAAAAAGAAATTAATAATATACGGAATATTGTTTGTTGACATCTTATTTTCTTGTCTACCCACACCCCTAGATATGTCATCTGTGTGTATTCAATATTTCTTCTATTTGCGTATTAATTTAATTGATACATAAAAATTTTTAGGGCCCCTTAAAAATAATTAGAATAAAATATATTTTTATCCTTTAAAATGTTTTGAAATGTTAATTTTACTCTCTATAAAAATTATATACACTTTTTGTTTCTACATTTATCAAAATAAGGTAATTTTAGTCTTTAAGTAGGGAATACAAATTTGTGTTTGTTTTAAAAAATATAAGGACTAATTTTTTTTTATAATGACCACAGGTTGAAAATTAAATTTATGATCTCATGCATATTATTCTAACCCTCTCCCCACCCACTAGGTCAACCCTAGTGATTAAGGTGATTAGGGACTATAAAATTTTATAAAGACCAAAATTAACATTTTAAAAATCATGCATCAAAACAAATATTTTAAAGACAAAAACCATATTTTACACAAACTTCTGTTACGTTATTCTGGGATTATATGTGGTAGGCATATAGCCAGCTTATTTTTCTACTATAACATTAATTAGCTGATGGACTTTCATCAATGAACTTAGGTACTTTTATTTTACAAACTCTGTGTCTTCTTCTGCACCTAAGAAGGTAGTTACATGACACACCATTATAACAAAGAAGGAAATGAAAACAGAAAATAAGAATAAAAGAATAGAGAGTCGCTTGTATTAATTTGGGAGAGTGGGGTTTCCATACATAGGAAGGGTTCACCTCAATTATTGTTGATAAAGTATAAAGTTGATGAAGTAAGTGTTTGTGATAATTTGGTGGTAGTTGGTGATGTGTGAGAGAGAGGAAAGTGGTCCCTCCCAAGATAGAAACCTCACATAAGAAGTGCATTGCTCAAAGTCGAGTTCCATTTGAAAGCAAGTTGATGAAAAGCACTAGCTAGCAGCTGGTTAATTTCAATTCGTTGGGAGTGCGGGAGCACATGTACAAAGGGTGAGTTTGATACTAAGTATAGAATCAGCTAGTGTACGTTTAATTGATACAGTGGTCACAATGGAAAACAATGCCCATGCATAACTAGCCCAATAGGGACATTGCTATTCTAAGCTAAAAATATTATCTCTAGGGAAATAAGGATTGAGACCATTTGAGTGTGATCCTCTCAAGTAATAAAATGCTTTAATGTTATTTTCATTACATTATTGTTTTACACATGAAAATTTCATAACAAATTAAACATAAGAAAGAGGAAATCTTTTTTGTTTGATTACAACATATATTCTCCATGATTTAGAGATAATTCTATTTCATGATCGAATATCAAATATAAATTAAATAACTTTTTTTTAGCCAATATTCAATTCTGAATTTGTTACGTACATCAGACGAACCGCTTTCACTAAATTCAATCCTAATTGGTTAGAGAAGATAAAACAAAAGGAGAGGAAGAAAAAGTGTGTAATAAAATTGATGGTGTGTGTATGCAGAAGTAGTTGTTTTGTGAAAAACATTATATGAAAATGATTTTTATACCTTCTTACACACATTATTAATTATATTAAAAGAGAAAAGAAACTTATATAATAAGAATTGTAGCTTCTTTTTAATTAATTAAATTGATATAAAAAATAAAAAAACTGTATAATTTAATTTAATTTTGAAGATAATACTATAATTATAATAAAGGTCAAGTATATTTTTGGACCCTCTAAAATTTTTGAAATTCGACTTTAGTTTTTTATAATTTTTTTGTTTATTTTTTTTCCTCTAATTTTTAAATGCGTACATTTAATCTCTCAAGTATTATCTATTTTTTTTCCTCTGTAAACCACTGTCTTAACAACTTTAGTCTCATTCCTTGACAAGGAACCCCTGTGTAATGCAATTTTTAGTTTAGTATAATAATTTTATTAAATATAAATACAACAATTTTATATAAGTTTTACGAGGTTTCATATTTTTAATTTAATTTTTTCATATCTTAAATTGTATACTTCCGTCCTGTCTTTTCCTTTTTTTTTTATTATATTTTCAATTATATTTACTATTTTTTTTTACTCTTGGGCTTCTCTCTTTTTCTAATGAAGTATGCACTTCAAAAGGGTGTTGGAATTTTTTAAATTTTTATATAATTCAATTAGAACGCACTGAAAACATAATTTTTTATAGTATCATCAAATTATAGATTATCATGCATGATAAATCTATTAGCATTTACAATAACTATTTTAAAAGTGATGTTTAGAATAACTATTTTAAAAAAATTACACTAATAATATATAAAAATTAAACTCATATTTATATAAAAAATAGTAAAGATAATATTTTATTATTTTATATAAATCTATAAAAATATGAAAAATAAAATGTAAACGATGTATTTATAATTATTTGTTAAAATAATATAAAAACACTTTTTTTCTCCAATCCTTATATCTGTTTATTTGTGACATAAAGTGTGGTTTGGTCGTTGTAGTCCAGTCTAAGGAGCTAGTTTTAGATGGGGTAATATGTATATATATATATATATATATATATATAACTTTTTACAATATTTACATATTATATATGATTATTTTTTTATTTTTTTCTATCACATTAATCATTTTTTACTTTCATACATACGTCTATTTTTTTCCTATCTCTTTTTGGGTTGTATAAATAATTATATAAATATAATTTATTATAATAATATAGTCAAGTCATGAATTGTTCCCACTTCAAGGAAAAGAAGTCACGAATTGTTTATCTTGACGAACCTAACTTTTCTGAAATGACAGCAGTACCCTAAAAGAGAAATTGTTATGACGTACGTTTTCATGCAAAGACAATTTTTTTCATCCTAAGATTTCCATTTCGTTACGTTTCTTTCAGAAACTCGTGAAGTAATTACTTAATGCCAAGGGAATTATGGCAAAAATGATTATTTTACATCTCAATGGAGTGTGTTTCAAATTTAGCTCATGAATGAGTGTGTTTCAAATGTAGCTCGTGTATGAGTGTGTCTTTTTGGATCAATGTTGCCAAAATTATTTTAAATTAAATTGATTTCATAAAATTAGTTTTGATTAAAATTAATTTTAAAGTTATATGATTTAATTATGTTTGGATATTTTATTATAAAAATAAGCTAAAAAAAATCAATATAAAATTTATTATTGAATGCAAGAATTACTTAAAGTTAATTACTTTAATTATGAATCGATAATGAGTTGATAATCAATTCTTCAACATCAATTAATTACTTAATGTTAATTACTTTAACTAATATTAGATAGAATACGAGGAAAATTCTAACCTAACTATAAAATCAACTAACATAAAACCTAAAAATCTTCAAAATTAAGTAAAAAAGATATAAAGCGAGTATAAAAAGTAGAGTGCAAGGGAGTGTTTGATTTTTATTTTAAAAAACTACTTTTAGTTTTCTAAATGCAACTAAATAAGATTGTTCAAGAGTGTGATATGGATGCAAGGCACGACATAGAGTGTGAAACTGATGAAAAAATTGGACGTAATGAAAATAGAAAATAAAAATGATAAGAAAATAATTCCTAGTTATTTCTATATTTTTCTTTTTAAAAAAATACTTGTTTTGAAAGCATTGTCAAAACTTAATAGATTTTAGATGATGAATTTATCGTGATGTGAAATTATTTTAGAAAACAGTTTTTAAAACCAAAAAAGAGAAAGGAATCAAACAAAGCCTAACTAAAAAGATCAAAACTATAAGCGATACGATGATATATACACTAGCCATCAAGAACAAAACTTTCCTGGTGTAGTTTGGCCCCAGACAACAACACAAAGTTTGACAACGGCCATGGAGAAAAGTGACTATCTTGTTGCCAAATAATGAACAAAAAAAAAATGCTAGGATCATATCGTGGTGCCAAAAGAATATACCAGAGGGGTTCTCATTTAAATTCACGATGAACTTAAACAATTCACTGAAAGTTAGGAAGTTCTCATCAGCCCCATTAAATAGTTCATTTCATACTTCCATTGGCCAAATCCATCAACTTTTTTTTAGGAAAGTAATTCGTCATTTGCTTGGTATTCGATCCAGGTATTAAAATATACTCCAACTATATACTCCTTTAATCAGATGTACCTCCAATAGCTTTTAACCAAAAAAAAAGGTGTAACAATTGTGTTGATTTGAAAACAATCTTTATGTTTCACAAAAGAAGAAACGTGGGAAGAATTTTCTGGAAACAATCACACACAAAAAAAAAAAGAGCGGAAAAAACTCAACTTAATGTCGAATTTTCAATCACAAAACAGATCCCTCGCAGTGCAATAATTGCAACCATCTCTTTATGTTTCTTTCTAGCTACACCTACGAGCTCTTCGATTAAAAACATTTGGAAAAAAGAGACATAGTTTGGAAAAGGAATTGGTGGTCGGTTTGTTGGGCCAATGAAGTGTTTTTCCACTTTCCACAAAGGGGTCCCAAATCTAATCTTAGTCGTGTTACATCATTAATAAGAAGAAGACTCATGTTTGCATTCATATTTTTGGGTGCCCGTAGGTAATTCTATTTACGCCATTTAAGAATATATATATATATATATATATATAGTAACACTTCCGTCTCAAAATAAGTGTTATCTTAAATTATTTTTCAAAGGCCAAGAAAAACTAATAAAGAAATAAAAAGAAAAGTAATTTTATAAAATTAATCTTATTAAATAGATGAAATAAAATAATATTAATAATTAGATTTAAAACTAAAGTGGAATTTGTTAGGGATATTGATAAAAAAGAATAATTAATATTACATTTAAAAATCAAATACAATAATTATTTTTAAATAACTTTTTTTGCAAATATAACACTTAATTTGAGACGGATGGAATCCAGACTACAAACTATATATAGAATTTCAAAATTAAGCTTTAATGTGACAAAATAACCCATCATCATCCAATCAAATTAAAATTAAACACTAGACTAGCACTCTAGCAGCATTGTGTAGAATGATGACCTAATTAAAAAATAAACATTACAATTATATTATTATACATCCTGGATCATTTATAGTTAGCTACTTAATTAGCTTGCTTCTTAATCAAATGCACTTGGTTTGACAGATAAGTAGTTGATATAGAAGGTAACCAACAAAATTCAGTTTGTATAACATGCATCCATGTGCTGCTGTGGTATGCATAGCAAAAGTGCCACTCAATTGGTGCTCCTTTATCATCTTTTTTAAGGCTCCGTACAAGCTCTATGCCTTTCATAATCATTCCTACTAGCATTGCAAAAAGAAACGCAATGTGCAAATGTACCTTGGATTGTTGTTTCCTTTTTTCCCTTCTTCCCTTCTTTGAATGGTACTAGTTAAACAGAATAAAAATAGCTGTTTATTTATATTGAGAAAATAAAAAGAGGAAACAGATTAAGAAATTAGAAGTGTAAAACTCACTGCACGTGCGAGGAACTCGGTCCGTGGCCAATGCTGTCATTTCATTCCATTGTTCATGTTCACCCTGTTTAATTTATGTACTTAGTACTCAATAATATTTCAGTTTCGGTTCCCTTTAATTTGTTTCCTTAATCACGAAGGCAATTATTAATAGCCCATGTGATCAATTTTTAGTAAAGATATGTATCTTTGTGGGGTTTAATGTCTCCTGAGAGTGGAAATGAAATGCGAAATGCACGGTTGTTGCATATATGTAGTATTTCTTAATCCCCTAGGTAATCAAAAAACTATTTCTTCCTTTGTTTTCAATTCATGTTGATCCCTCCTAGCTAGCTCCATCCATATGTAATTAATTTGGTTTGAGATGTCAGACGTTAATTTTGACCCAATTTCAAGGTATGTTGTGATAGCTATTCTCTTTTCAGCATGGTTGGGCCTATGATAGAGACGAATTACTGTATTTGCAAAACATTCTAACACTTAAAATTAACAAAATAATTGATAGACTAACCATATATGTAATAAATACATGCATGATATTGATGACAATTAACTGTATTTATAAGGTACCTAAGATGGACTA
This sequence comes from Glycine max, assembly GCF_000004515.6. Taxonomy (NCBI): domain Eukaryota; kingdom Viridiplantae; phylum Streptophyta; class Magnoliopsida; order Fabales; family Fabaceae; genus Glycine; species Glycine max. Next base: position 5,901,518 of record NC_038250.2, read on the forward strand.
GAGTACATATGACACAACACAAGGACTAAGGTCTATGGCTAGTTTTTACATGTTTTGGAGTAAAACATTATCAATTTAGAATTGAGTTTACCTACTTGGTCCAAGTATCTTTAGGCCATTTGAGCTTACCACCATTTATGGGAAGAGGTGACTTTTGACCCAGTTAAAAATTAGGCTTGAAGTCCATTCATTAATTAAACATGTAGAGAAGAACTATATATTAAAATTTGAAGTCAAGAGTAAATTAAAGAACAGTGATTCAAAGATGTATATAGATGCATATATATATGCACGCATTCCCTGCTGTTGCACAGAATTTGAAATCGAATCAAAGAAATCGGGAACCCTGGAAAAAGCTAAAGAAACAAAGGTTAAAGGTAGGGAAAATCTGGCTGCTGAATGGCATATATTTGGATTTTATGTTGTTAATAGAAGGGAGGGTGAATGAAGAAGCAAACAAAGAAAAAGTCACAGATATAATACTAAGAAGAAAGAATATCTTTGAAGAAACTGACAAAAGAAACACAACCAGTCAGCTAACTTTCCACTTTTGTTGTTTGTTGACTAATAAGAACATTGCTTTTTCCATCTTTTTTCATGGCTCCAATCCAATTATATGATCATCATGCAAATATCTCATTTGTCACTCCCTCGTATATATTCATATGGCATGATGGTATTAGCTAGTATCCATGTAGGAATTAATGGGAGCACACAGCAAGTGTCATCACTCATCATGCATGAGTGAAATGAAAATACATATATGCTATATAGTAAGCGTGAGAGATTCAATCTAAATGTTGCTAAGAGGAGCTTCACCCCATTAGATTCCATCAATTAAGCATACCAAGTATAGCTAGGAGGTATCATTCATCGATCTGATTCTGAACCCGACATGGTTCAAGGAAATTTGGAAAAAGCCATGCACATACCAGCTGTCTTAATTTGAAAGGAGACAGAATATGTACATTACAAATTAATCTGACCCCACGTGTTGAACCACTAGCACTTCAACCTTCTTAATGACGCACTTAACATTTATCATAATCATTAATACTTGCTTAGAAAAGTTGCTTTGGTTGCACTTCCTAGGGAGAAACGGGACTAGAAGTGGGTTGTTGGCTGGGAAGACGTGTCAAAATTTTGACAAATCAAATGTTTCCTAGAAAAAAAAAAAATTGTTTCAAAATAATTGTTAGTGTAACTTTTTAATATAACATTAATTATTTTTTTTTACTTATACCCTTATAATATTGACGGTAAACAACAAAATCTATAAATAAATTAATGATGATATAAAATTAATTTTGTAAAATTATCACTTTCTTTTTTATTTATTGTTTTTTGTTGGTCTATGGAAAATAACCAAGGATGATAATTATTTTGGGATGGAGGGATGAGTATTTTAGTAGGTGAATTATATATAATAAATAAATATTTTTATATAATTATGATTGTAATTTATAATAAATAAATATTTTTAAATATACAAATTATATCTCAAATTTATAACATAATTTAAATTTTTATATAATATTAATTTGAAATTGAAAAATTTATAAGCATTTGAGAAAATTAAATATACAGATATATTTAAAAAGCCGGTGATTAGAAATAATTGAGAGAAATATTTTTAGACTTGGAGCAGAGAAGATATGTTTTTTTTGGAAAGCGGAGAAGATATGTGGTGAAATGCACTTCTTTAAGAAGATGAAGAATGTTGAGAATCTCTACTTAAAAAAGTGGGGAGAATGAAAACTTTACTCTTCAAATTAGAGATTCTAACTTATAATATAATATTAGATTAGTTTCACAAATCTACAAGTAAATCACAATTCACGTCGTCTCCTCAAAATTGGGCCGTTTCTCCCGTTATTTGTTTCCAAAGTTTAAAACTCAGTCCTTGGAAGCTTAGTAGAAAGAGAAATAAAAATTTCAATGAGTTCTACCCTTGAGAAGGACAATTTTGTCTTGGACATCAATAATTCTCTAGTATTTTTACAGAAAAAAAATAAAATTGAAGAGCCTAAAAAGGAACTTCATGCGTGAGGAATTTAAATGTTTAAATACATGGTCGTGATTTTTATTTTTTTTGGCCAATACATGGTGGAGGGTTTATAAAATTATATTTGTAAGTTAATACAGAGAAGTCAATTAATTAAGGCCTTGCTCAACAGGCCCATTCTTTTGCTTTCCTGGTCACTGGGCTAGCCTGATTAGAATAGAGCTCAAACGGGCCTGTTACATCCATTTGACATACCATAATATATAGTGTAAATCGCCAACGTGAAAGCGTTTGCTAGAGTGTTTTTATTCTTAATATTTTCAATTAAAATATATTTTAATGATAGCCAAATATATATATTTCTTTAGGTAAAATATTTTGAATCTTATAATGGTGAAAACGGAGTTGTGTGTATTCAATTATAAAAAATATTTACATACATATTTATTGTGCTAGCCTTTTTGTTATTTGTTATGTGAATTTCAAATGGTGAAAATGGAGTTGTGTCACTTGTGTGTGTTGTGCTATATCGCTGATTGTGTTGTAAAAAATTTTATAGTTAAATACATTGCATTCTTTATTACCAGCAGTATAGAACAACACGCACATTAAGTTACATGTTTAATTTGAATTTGAATAATTAGAATATACTTGAATCTTGTTAATTTTGTGTAATGACTTGTCACTTGTGTGATAGTGAATGTTATTTGAAGGACCATATATTGTCAGAGATAAGGCTCCTTATGATTCCTTTATATGATAAGATATGTTTTGGTAGGTCATATCATCACGGATTATTTAAGATAAGCTGTAATCTATATTTATATTAACACTGTCAAGTGACTACCACATGTTGATTGGACAGTTTTTTTTTTACTATTTAATCTTTTATTTCAATTTTACTCATTTTATTATTTATTCTTTCACTTTTTTTCTTCTTCTAAAATCCATGCAATGCGGATTTCGGGATAGGAAAGGAGAAGGTAAAATTGACACCTTTATCCTTTATCTTTCACCAAGTTAATATTATATCTAATGACATATAGCAAGAAGGTCTAGCTGGTAAGCATGTATGAGAGTAATCGTAAATTTGTTAATATGAGTGTTTAATTTTTATGGATAAAAAAATATTTAATGACACATTAACTTGTGTTAAAGTACTCTATTATTCCTTTTGTACACATGAGACACTGCCTTTAATTAGTGCAATTTGCGAATCTCATGGAAACAAAATGGATGTGGTGAGAGTGCCTCTGCCTCCATATCCAAGGGAGGAAAGATTTGTCTTTAGAAAAATGTGAACCGAATTTTCATTAGTACTTATGTTCTTTGAATTGGAATGGATATAGGAGGGAGAATATATTATATTCAATCTAAGCAGTGTTTGACCGGAATTGGGTTCACTTGTTTCTCTTTGAAGTCAAAAAAGGTAAAAGTGAAAGAAAAGCTAAAAGACTATTAGGAAGATTACAATCAAACTTGCCTAAATTGAAAAACGGTCTTTACTTTTTTAGATCAGCAATAAAGTCTCGTGTTGGGTTGCTTGTTTTAGAAAATTTCAATACCTTTGCGATGGGGCCGAATACAGAGATTCTTAATGTGTTTATTTACCTAGCTCTTTGCTGCTACCACAGATTGGTTTAAATTTTCAATTATGATATATAATTGCACACTTTCTAAGCTCATGAATTCAAATCCTTTCACGAGAGTAGAGCTACTAATTAACAATAGAGCGACATATCTTTACTACTAGGGACATATCCATTGAGTTGATATTGTTATTAACCATCCCTTGAATCTTGTTAAATTATGGTTAAAATTTTCTAAATAAGTAAATAACTATTAGTATTTTAATTTTGCATCCTTACGTCCTTAGCAGTTGGTTGGTTGATGATACCCAAAGGACCAACAAATTAAAGTTAACTGATGGGTTCTAGAGGTGATTTTCATCTCAACTTTTTGGAAGCAGTTGACCTATCCCGAGCCCACAAGAACAAGGAAAGTGAGAAAATTGCAGAATTTTTTTTAGTTTCTTTTGGGAGCAAAAAAAGTATGTAGTTTTGGAGAAGAACACATTTTTTTTTTTGGCTGAAGAGAGTAGAAATTTTTTGCTTTCTATTGTTTTCGTACACATTTATTTTACGGAGGAGAGAGTAACTGAGTTACATTGTTTTTATACAATATTTTATAACTTTATTTTACATAGTTGTGAATAATTAAAAATAAATAACTGTCACTTAAATTTATATATTTTACAAATATTTTTTTTAAGAATATTAGAACAAATCTTTAGACTTATGTTTTAGGTTTGGTAGTCAATTACTTATGAGAAATATAATAATATCCTACAACTTTAATTCTAAAATAATTATTTTTAACTAAACGTGCAAGATTAAGATATTTCTAAAATATGCATTTTACTGCTTTTACAATAAAAAATATTTTTAGGAGAACAAAATAAAAATTTTGAGGATATTTATTTATTTATATTTTTCGAACATTGTTCACTTATAAAATTTAAATTTTTATTTTTGGAGAGAAAAGAAAATGTAATAACTGTAATACAAAAAGGAAAAAATTGTTAAACAAATCATTTTGAACTTATTTCCTTGCCTTTTTTTAATGTAATAGAAACTAAAATTACGTATTTCTTTAGAAAATATTTTAAAGTGGATTAATTTTAATACATAATTTTATAATCGTGAACTATTACAACTCATATGTACTTTATTTAATTATAAGATTAATAAGGTGTGTTACACTTAAGTTATTTTTGAAAGGGATCAAAATTGAAAAAGCGACAACTTACCTGAATTAAAATTAAAAAAAATAGACTTACAGACACTAAAAATTAAAAAACGTTAACTTGTTAACTTACAGGACTAAAAACACATTTTAACTTTTTTTATTTATCTTATTTCATAAGGAATGACTAAATTAAAGAAAATTATTTTTTCAGAATTTTCTAAAATGAGACGGTCTCCAAAATCACCTTCTTAATTTTAATGAAAAATTTATTCTATTTATATCCTTTTCTATCAACCCTTTATATTTCCATTTTTTGTTTTCTATTTTATGTATTTTATTCACTTTTTTAGTTTTTTTTAACATTTTCTATTGACTACACCGTAATTTTCTTTTAGATTTTCGTTTTCATCGTTATTTTATTTGATAATATGAAAGAAGAAAGAAAGGTATAAATGAATAAGAGAACAAACTTTAATATTCATATATATATATATATATATATATATATATATATATATATATTGTTTTATTAGTTTTTTTTATTGAATGACACTGGCCTTATTTGTTCATTGTTTTAATTTTTATTTTATTTTTCTAAAATTTGTCTGTCTTCTAAACAAGTTTGAAGATTTTGTCTTTGAGGATCACATTTCTATTTCCTAAAGTGGAAGAAAAGGATGAAAATAATTTCTCAATTATTTCTGTTTTTCAGCTTTTACAACACTTATTTTTAAACCATTTTAAGAATTTAATAGATTTTGGATAAAACTAAAATTACTGAGTATTGTAGAATTGTTTTAAAAAAACCTTTAAAACAAACAAAAAATGAAAAATGGAATTAAACATGTCCTAACTTATTCTATTTTATAATATATTTTATTTTATTTTATCTTTTATATATATATATATAAGAAGAAGTCGTAAGAATATAGACATCTTTGTAATTCCACACTCGTGAATTGACTGGAATTGCACGTCCGAAAGCCGCCAAAAAAAACTTAGAAAAGTAGAAAACGCAAATCAGGCTCTATCTGCTAAGAATATGTTTGGTTTTCCGGGGAGAGGATTAAGGTATCGTGTAAATTCACTTTTTTTTTATCAATTTTAAATATACTTTTAATTTAAATTAAATTTACTAACTTTAATCCAAGCACACAATAACACTATTATATACGTCCATCCTAGCTATTTCTATTAATTGCTATCAATCTCGTTCTCTGGTATATCTATTGCCAACGAAAACTTCCCAAGTTTTCTACATAGAAAAGAAATGCAAAAGGATTTTACAGGGAGAAGAAAAATGATGTCTTATTAGTTTTGTAGATAGTTTGTAAGTAGTATGGATATATGATTCATCAATTGAATTCTTTAAATGTCAAATGAATTTTTTTTATTAGAGCTAATCCTACTTAAATCAAATCGTGTAGATGATAATTTTTTTAAAAAAAATATTTAACATTTTTACATATTTTCTTTTAATATTTAAGATTAGAATGCAATAATAAACAAAAGATCCAAATTATATTTTTTATAGTCCAATCACTTTTGGTCAGTTTAGAAGAGAAGAAAGTAGGATAAAATAAAATAGAAAACAAGAAAACAAGAATCACATTGTCATTTTCTTTGTTCGACAGGACAAAAAATAAAAGAAAAATAAGAGAAATAATTAAGGTCATGAGAAAACAGTTAAAACTTTTTTTCCCTTCTATTTTCGCTTCAATTTAAATTTTAAATTTTCTTTCATTTTCGTTTTCTTTCCAATCTAACAAACGTGTAGGATTCATTTTGAGCTAAAATTTACGTAGTTGCTTATGTCATCATGCATGTATGTTGAAGTGTTGAACAGAACTGGGGCACACTGTTTCCTTTCCAGTCTGCAACTATGAAGTGGGACTGTTGTCAGCAAGACAAGTACATGCATCTTTACAGTTTTGTATGCAGAGGGGGATATGTTTTCCAAAAAGTTTAAATATATTTTTAATTTGTATATGACTTTTTATTTCTAATTTAATTTTTATAAAAAAATTAATATAATATAATTTTTGTATGGAAATAATTTTTAATATTTTTTAACTTTTATATACAGTTAATGCAAAAAATTATACTATCAATCAATTAAAAATAATTTTATCTATATTTTTTTAAAATATTTATTAGAAAAATCAAGAATTTTATATTTACATATAATAATTTATAATTAGATGATGTAAAAAAATCTAATCTCTCAATGTATTTAGTTTATTTTTTAATGTTATTCTATATAAAACTATTATAATATACATATTTTAAATTAACAATAACTATCTCATGTATTTGGATAAAATAATACTCCTATAATATTTGTTTTATAAATGATGATTCATTTTTAATTTAGTTCTTCAATTTCATTGTTTATTACCCTAATAAACGGTATTATATCAATAACAAAAGGTAGGAAATAAATAAAAATGCTTTTGAATAAAAGTAAGTTAAATTGAAATTATATAAACAGTCTCTCTTCCTCATGCATGCACCTAACTTGGACAGTTGGACTTCCGTAAGGGAACAAACTAGTGGTAATATCAAAATAACTTTGTTACATCAAAATTGTAACATCAAAAGTTTTGGGAATTTTTATGCCCATTAAGTTTGTTCCTGTCCTGAATTTTGTAAAAAAATGTAAAAGGATACAGTATGTACAAGTACAAATACATTGCTATAGTAGCAACATTGTGAACTGCGTTAAGAACCAGTGTAGTGTATTAGAGTAGAATATGAACTCGTTTAAGACGTGACTTGCTTTTATAGCTTAATTAGAGACCAAATTTCAACAAGCAGCAAAGGAATCAACGCGTGGATTGAATTATTGGCCTTTGAACTTTCGATGTGAAGTTCTGTAAACTACTTCCGCTCAGCCCAAGTCACATAGATTTGATAACGCCACACTTTTTTTTTTTTAATCGTGAATGAAGCATTTATTAATTTTATTAATAATTAATTTTACTAAAAACTCTGTCGTTTTTAATAAAAAAATACCAAATATCTATTTGATCTCACAAAAGATAAAGTAACACACCCGATCGGTGTTAAGCTAAGATAATCAAGTACCTATTTAGACTCACAGAAGACAATGCTTATTTACTAATAATTACAAGATTAAGTCACCTAATCTTGTTTTGAGGACGGATTACATAGATGACAATCATACCAATCCAAGGTCTAAGGCTCAAAAATGTTGATATAAAAAGGATAATACCTTATATAAGAATCATGATTCATTGATTATACATTTATGTTAAGTCAAACTCTTACTTAAAAGTTAGAATACCTTTTGTATGTATTAGTTTTTTTATCACACCACTTGGAACAAAGTGAGTAAGAAAAAAGGAACAACAAAAGACTCTTCAGCACAAAGAATAGTATTCAGACATACTTTGACAACAACATTTTCTCTATTAACTCTTTTTTCAAGATTCAAATTTAACACCTTATTTCGTATAATCGTATCACCAGGACAATGCAATTTTAGTAACATCGAGCTAGTCTGTGTTCACACCGCCACATTGCAGTAAAATATATGCATGCATAAAAACATTATCTTCACAAAGTTATATAATATTTTCTTTAAAAAAATTTATTTTATTTTTCTCAATTATATCAATTATTTTATCTCATAGTTTTTCTTTTCTTTCTTTTTATTTATCTTTTTATTATACAAAAAAACTATGCAAACTAGCTAACTATATGAGTATAATTTCCCATTTTCACAAAAATAAGTATTTTTTTAGCACAATACAAAAATAATTACGAGATTTCACAAAAATGTTAAAGTGTGTGAGTAGATTTCTTCTACTCACACACTTTAACATTTGTGGTATTTATTATGTGAAATTTATGCGACTCGTGAGTTAGGAACTCGGGTGTTGCATTTTTAAATGATTTTTTTAATCAACTTTACTAGCTCCCTGCAAATTATATTTTTATATTAATTAATATAATTTATTTTGTAATTATTTTAATTATATAATCTATTTTCTTCATTATCTTATTATTAGAACTAATATATATTTGAAATGTATAATTGAGATCCATTGTAAGAATTTTACTATTAGTAAAAGAAATATTTTAAAAAAACTATATTTGCATATATATAAGGATTAATTTAAGTAAGAATAGTTTATCTTACACCTGAAACTCATAAGATAAAAAAAATTGAAAATTAAAATTTCATCCAAGATCGTATTATGCCATGTAAAAAAATTTAGATATGAATTACAGACATATTTTTTTCTATTATGTAATGCTCACACATCATAAATTCCTTGTAAAGATCAAACAAAATCTTGTTTGAGAAACTAGTATTGTACAATAAGATTTTACAAAATATTTTACAACCACAACGCAACACAGATAAGAAGTATTGAAAATATAGGAAAAAAGGTACCAAATAAAAAAAGGAGAATATGATAAGAAGAATATAGAAAAAGAAGGGTATGATAAGATGAATAATGTAACATAAAAAGCTACAAAACAATCTTGAAAGAAATAAAAGAAAAAAGTATGTGATATATAAAATGAACAATTAATGTTAACAAAAATATATGAAAAATATTATATGAATAACGCAAAGCTCCTGAAAACTTTTACATGTAATGCTACTACTCGTGCATGCACTAAGAGAAAATAAATTCATGTGATAGAAAATTTCATATTACCTCCCTCAATTTTTTTTAGAACATACCTACCTCAATTATTAGAGTATAGTTTATATATGAAAAAAAAGAAGAATTTCTACCTCATTTTGGGATGGATTGAAGTGGAGAGAAGAAAGATAATTTTTTTATGGATAAATGGTTAATTTAGTCCCTGAAATTTATATTGGTTGACAATTTCATCTTTGTACTATGAAAATTGTCTATTTAGTTTGTAAATGTCAAATGTCATGATAATTTGATCTAATAGTTAAAATTCTTTTGTCTCTGTTAATAATTGTATACCACGTGACTTAAACTGATTTACGTGACAAAGCAAGTGTATAACACACACATGCTAATTTGTCATTAAAATTAAAAAGTGTAAAATACTACAAAAAATCATTTATTGGACGTTTCCTTTTCTGAAAGTCAACCCCACCTACTAGACCATACCCCACTCCTCTCTCCTTGTTGCCATGATGCAAACCATTCTCGACGCTGGTTGTGCTTCCTCCGGTGGCTACTTGCGAGAATGCAGAGGTTTGCCACGTGACCAGAATGCGACGCCATCCCCACCACCCAAGACCCAGAACACGAGTGCAACGCATATCCATCCTGACACTGGTTGTGTTTTCATCTGGTGGTCGTTGTGAAAACACGACTAGAAGCGACGCGGCAAGAAGCGACGCAACCAGAGCAACACGACAAGAACATGTTGGGAGCACGATGACAACGAGGCACAACTAGTTACGCTTTCGGTGTCTTTCAACGTAATGATTCTACTCCACGAAGAACGACATTGTGCTTTGTAAGGTAAGCACATCCTTTTTTGTAAATGCATTGTCTTTTTCGATTATGTTTGAACTTTGAAATTTTTTGAGTTGTTGAAAGGGGTAAGTTTATGATTTCATCTGTACATAGTCATTATGTTTGTTACTTCGAAAATCAATGCATTAAAAAAAGTAACAATTTAGTCCAAAATGACACGAAAAGTCATTATGCATACGTATACTTACCACGTGGATGAGTGTGAGTCACGTAGATTATGTCCATTAATGGAAATGGAGGGATTTTAAAGATTGAGTCAAATTGTCATGATATTTTATATTTATGGACTAAATAAGTAATTTTCATACTATAGGAATGAAATTGTTAGCGAGCATAAATTACAAGAGATAAATTAACCATTTAATCTTTTTTTTTAATAAATATAACAAGTAATGTGATGGAAAAGAAAAAAATATAGGAAAGTGAGCCAAAGGATATTGAAAAGATCCAGAGTAGATATATAATTATAATCAATTTATAATTGATTTTAAAACGACTTTTTATATAAATAAATTTAGGATAGGATGACATACCAGTCAAGTGAAGAAAAGTTTCTGAACCTAAAAAGAACATTTATAAAAAAAAAACACTTGCATTTATTTTTTACTTAAAAGACGAGGAAAAACTCAAACTTACAACTTCTCACGTGTGAAACCTTTTATTTTGAGAGAGTCTATAGAAATATATAGAGATGGCTTAACTGTTGAGGGCTTGATATAGACATACGTAAGCTATAGCCAAATGTCGGACGAATGATAATATAATTACATGGGCTCATGACCACGCGACTTCTTGAGCTTTAACTTAACAATGAATGGTCTTTCTCCACTTTTGCAGAAGAAGTTTGGTTGCCCTTTTCATTTTTGTCTTACCAAATTTATGCAACTAGAATATATTCTATTCAAGTAATAGATGAAAGGACCATACAAATAAATTCAGTTGATAAGGAATAAATTTGTATCTTATAAAAACGTAAATTTAATTTTTGTTGGTAATGTGAAAATCTTGTTAAGAGTAAGTAATCTATAAGTATTTTATAAACGTTTATGTCTTAAAATTACTCCTGATTCTGATGAGTTTAAGGACTTAACTAACGTAAACTTTAATTTATATATAAAAATAAAGTTTAAAACACCATACACAATTTATGTTGCCCCTGTGCTCACCATAGCCTCCTTTTGCTATAAAAGGAATCTTAGGGTCTACCCACTCTAACCTTATATCCAAAACCGTAAATTTTAGAATCACCCGTCGTTTCTCTTGTTCTTCTCTACAAATAAAAGGTCTCTTTTCCCTCACACTTGTGTACCACTCTTCTTACCTCCCCACACCTTAATTTCTCTGCTTCTTTTCTCTTTCTTTTATTTGCTTCAATATATTACTATCAATGTCATCATTATTTATTCATTTTAAAATTCAGGTATGACAGGTCCAGAATGAGAGACTAATCTCTTAAGATATATTTAAAGGTGTGACATCTCCAAACGGATGGTATTTATATCATCATTCTTATTGCAAATTAAACTTGCATATCATCAATTGAAATCCCACAATTTTTTTTTATATAAAATAAATGTCAAAATCTATGGAGCTCCCAGATTGTGTATATCCTAGGCCACCATTTACCATTATCCCCCCATGTGCTCCAACACCAAAGCATTCTCTCTATCTATCTAATCTTGATGACCAAAAATTCCTCAGATTCTCCATTAAGTATGTGTACCTCTTCAAGAAATCTGTGAGCTTGGATTTGTTGAAATCTTCTCTGTCAAGAGTTTTGGTGGATTACTACCCTTTAGCTGGGAGGTTGATCAGGAGCAGCATTTGTGATTGTGAGGATGATCACAAGCTTGAGGTGGATTGCAAAGGAGAAGGTGCTGTGTTTGCTGAGGCTTTCATGGATGCCACTGCTGAAGAATTGCTTGAATCTTGCAAGGTCCCAAACGATTCATGGAGGAAGCTCTTGTACAAGGTGGAAGCTCAGAGCTTCTTAGATGTTCCTCCTCTTGTAATCCAGGTCAGATCATATCTATCTTGATACAAATTATTATATAATCTAAAATCATATAATTTTTATTAATCTCTACATGACATGTAATCACATAAACATGGATGGATGGATTCCAAAGTATATGCTTCCATTCCAATTCTATGTAGTAATTTTTTCATCCATATACTCTTAAATTCTATGCTGTTGTTATTTGAGTTTTCGGTTTTTTTCCCCTGATTTTCTTATCCATGTGTAGACTTGGAAAATGATTTGTTATTCTTATCATAAATATAACAGAATAAAACAAAAGAATATTTTTTATTTCTCCCTTATTCAATTATATACTAAGTGTGTAATTCATCATTTAATTTATATTCTGATATTATATTTTAATTAATATGTGATGCTATAAATTTCAAAATATTTAAGTTATAATACAAAGCTATATATTTAAATGTTTTTATACCCAGATGCATGAACATGATATCAAGAACATTATATCGGAATTCGATACTGGTGATCACATTCTTTTATTAAAACTTTGAATTTGGGGGAGAAGTAGGTAACAAAAAAGTTGGCAAAGTGAATTTTCTGCATTTTAAAACGAAAAAGCAAAGTGCTAATCCCTCGTTAGTTATTACTTTCAGAAAGCATGGTTAGTGGTGACATCTAGGGACAGGGTGCTTTCAGCCATTGGCCCGCGTGTTTCCCTTCCCTTTTCTAAATAAATTTAAATTATAAAAAAGAGAGAAATTTCAGGATTTTAGTAATATTATTTTCATCAATAATTCAAAGAGTTTTTATATATATGGTGAAGTTATCTCTCCCTCTCTATTAATTTTGATATATTCTGATTCATTTAACTACCGATTCAAGAATCAACTGTATCAAAATTGTTAGATTAATTTGTTTGAGGACGATAATTGACAACTCTATAAAAATGTATAGAAAAATCCGTTTGTCCTCACCTTTTTTATTTAAAATTGGAATAAATGTATATAATTTTTTATAGAGGAAAATGCATCTAATTTATTGAATACATACGTGTTATGTGTTTGTAGACATATAATAAAAAAAATTCTTTTATGAAAAAATATTATATATATATATATATATTAACAGTATAAATATTTTTGTATTATTATCTAATTATATATCATCATGTATAATAATTATTTTAAAATTTATGTTAAAAATTATTTTTAATCAATTAATACTGTATAAACTTTTGTAGATGTCTATCAAACTTTTTTTTTTATCTAATTTTAATTCTCATTTTTTTTTATCTAATTTTAATTTTGTCAGGTGACAAATCTCCGATGTGGAGGAATGATCTTGTGCACGGCGATCAATCACAGCCTATGCGACGGCATTGGCTCGTCACAGTTTCTACACGCTTGGGCCCATCTCACCAGAGAGCCCAACACCGAATTGACAATATTACCCTTTCATGGGCGACATGTGTTAAAACCTCGTAACACTTCCCAGGTGCACTTCACGCACCCGCAATACACCAGAACACACCCCTCCTCTCACGTGGACCTGCACAAGCTAATGATGCAGTCACAGTCGCTGGTTGCCACGTCATTCACCTTCGGACCCTCCGAAGTGCATTTCTTGAAGAAACAGTGTGTTCTATCACTAAAGTGCATCACCACCTTTGAAACCGTAGCAGCGCACACGTGGCGCGCGTGGGTTAAATCACTAAACCTCTGCCCCATGCAAACTGTTAAGCTTCTTTTTTCTGCCAACATTAGAAAAAAGGTTAACCTCCCCGAGGGGTATTATGGGAACGGGTTCGTTCTTGCATGTGCCGAGAGCACGGTGAAAGATTTAGTAGTGGCTAATAACAACATTAGTCACGGATTGAAAGTGGTGCAACATGCTAAGGCTAATTTGGACAATGAAGGGTACATAAGGTCGATGGTTGATTTGTTGGAGGACAAAACAGTGCGTGTTGATCTTTCTACGAGTTTGGTTATATCGCAATGGTCAAGGCTAGGGTTGGAGGATGTGGATTTTGGAGAAGGGAAACCATTGCATATGGGTCCTTTAACAAGCTCTATTTATTGCTTGCTTTTACCGGTTGTTGGAGATGCTAATTCGGTGAGAGTACTTGTCTCTATGCCGGAGAATGTTGTGGAAAGTTTTCGTTATCACATGGTGGTCAAAGATGAAAATGCCTATCATGATCACAACATGGATTAATCTGAATTATGTATTAAGTTGAATTTAACTATATGTACGTGTAAATTAGATTATGAGAATTGTATAATACTCTCTCCCCTTGGATTAGCTTGTGAGAATAAGTTAAACTCAATCTAATTTACCAATTTTAAGAATGATATTTTCTTTGTTCAAAAATAAGTATCATCTTATATTATTTTATACATTAAGAAAAACTAATAAATAGATTAAAGAGAATAATAGATTAATATCTTTTATAAATTAACCTTATTAAATAGATGAAAGAAAATAATATTAATATTAAATTCAAAAATTAAAGTGACATTGAGAGTATTGATGAAAAAAATAATATTATATTAAAAAGTCAAATGCAATCTATTTTCAAACAAACTTTTTTCAAATATGACACTTATAGTAGGACGGAGACTGAAAGAGTAATAATTAATTTCAATGTAGATGAATTTTTTAATTTATAAAAAAATATAATAAAACTTAACTATATATATTCATGAAAATTGGCTGAGGCTATATACGTGATTCTGATCCATTCAATAATTTTTCTTCCCAATATTCTCTTTCTTGCATGTATGGGGAGAACTGATCTCAAATATGGTGACGGTGTGAAACAAAATCTCCTATACTTAAATGTTGAAATTGAACCCGAAGCCATATGCTTAAGGGTTCCCATATAGTTCTTTCCTCACTGTCACTGATATCAACGGCTTAATGTTTATTTACCTAAAAGAATTGAATAAATAAAAATGAAATCTAACAGGTGATATATATAATTTATTAAAAATGGGAGAAATCGGTTTGTTTTTTTTAATTAATTTCAACAATTAATAGGTGCAAATTTTTTGTACTTACCCATATTCAATTTGTTCTCGCTTCGCATATAGTCAATATAGTCAATTTGTCTTCTAAGGAGTAAGTAGTAATGAATAATGATAGAGGATGAAAGGTTTATCTACGCAGTACTATTGGGTAACAAAATGGGTGATAATGATTTCTTGAAGGCAACATTGGCAATCCAGCGCTAGCTAAAAGGAATAATACCACGTGTGTGCCTCCTCTCACAACTCAAATTGAAACACACGTATCGTTTTCGGACATTTTTGTAGGTTTGTAGAAAACTTTAACGTGTCTTGTCATTGTATGTTTCAATGCACATGATCTAGAAATAAACGTTAGCGGTGACATTTAGCTAGGCCAAAATGAAAAAAAGATTCGAAACTAGAATAGTACGTAGTACGCCAAATAATTCAAACTATGTTTTAAAATTAATTAATCTAATGGTCTTTTAACTGTTGTATCCTACGTACTTCTGATAAAATATTATTAATGTATTTTGTGCCAGAATGAGGGGACGCTAGTCTCGCTTGTTGATATATATATAAAATCATCCATCATACAATGATCATGTTCTTGCAGATAAAGAACGATACCTTATACCAGATAAAGATCTATTTGGTCTAGCACTCATGAGTGAGTGGTTTTCTTATCATCATTTGTTGATATACCGTTGCAGAAGTATTGGATTTTCAGTGATATATACGTTTGTCTTCAAAAGAAATGTTGGAATAAAGATAAATAGGTCAAGTTGTGTTATATAATCAATTGAGATGAATGCTGCTGGAGTAAAAATATAAATGCACAATCTTCAAAATCTCGTTGATTATAATGGTTATAAGAGTTATATTTTTCTTTTAATCAAAATATCCTTCAACCAAAAGTCAAGAATAATCTCACGAGATACTAAAATTCATTTAAGAGATTCATTTCTTTAAATAAGTATTTTTTATACATATAGGTCAAAGATCGAACTCATATATTTAAGATACAAGATTATCTATTAACTATGTCCTACCTTGTTAGTACATATGCATATAGGCAACACCAAATGGTAGAGGAATAGGATAGGACAGACACAAGGCATATCGGCTGGATTGAGCATCCGAATCAGCCCCTCCATTTCGCTTTGATTTGATATAATGATATTCGTTGCACTTCCGTCATCTAATTTTTCCTAAAACAATGTGAGGATCCCTTGTTTTGTAGACTTTAGCGGAACAAAACTTTATTCATTTGTTAATTTCAATCTCATTGCTCCACAAACAATTTCATTAAAGAATAAAGGTGATTTCAGATCTTCCAAAGGCCCTTATGGTTTTTTCACAAAAGGGGAAAGGTGCAAGTAATTAATAGTAGTTAGCTTAGTGGCTATTTTTAAGTTTAAGCTTTCCCTTTTGCTATTCTTTCAAAACATGCAAGTAGCCTTGCGAAGAAAAACTTTCTGTTGGAAAATATCCTACAAAGACGCTAGTGAAATTGTTGTCGACATTGTTGAAAAAGATAAAATTCATTCTTTCAAAACATACAAGTAGCCTTTCCACATTGTTGTCGTGTGAATGAAATTGTTAGCCCAAATGGAATTTAGCTAATAACCTTTTGCTCCAACACAAAATCAAAGTAAGATTCAAATGAAGATGTCAAAAGTGGAAATATGTCTTTCGACTATAGGTTTTCAAATCACTCCAAAAAGTGTTTGAAATTTGGGATAAGGTAAAAACAAAATAATAAAGAGAGCCTAGAAAATTTGAAATTTAAAAGGGCATTGACAAGAAAATAACAAAGTGAAATCAAAAGATGCTGGAAAATAGTAAATTGTTTGATTGAATCGTTGAAGATGCTTTACTCTACTTTCTAATGGCTATTTATGCTAGGATAAAAAGATATACGTAAGTAGTAGTAGTAATAGAAGCTACAATATGTTAGAGAATGTTGTGACTATCACGTCATTGATGACACTCTCGTAGTGTTTACACTGGCTACATGGTTTAATGTTAAGGAAAAAGATTTTTTGACAACCAAAAGTTAGTTGACATCTCAGACATCTTGAGAGAGAGAGAGAGGGAAGAGAGAGAAGTATGGGTTATGAACTAGGTATTTGTCCTTTGGAAATTGTGAGTGTCAAAAAATCAACATTGTTATGTAAATTTGTCTCGAAGTTAGACAAACTTTGCGTTCGCTTGCTATGCACGGGCCCATAGAGAAATCAAAACTTGGCTTTGTCGCTTGTTTTGCATGGATATGGGCCTTTATTCTTTTCCCTTCCGCAGGTCTTCAAATGCTTCGCTACGTCATGTTCATGTAAGGGTAAAATAAAATAAAATTGAGTAATCCTATATATTTAGAATATTTCCTAATTAATCACTTAAAATCCTATGTATAAAATAATTATTAAATAAAAATAATTTTATTTAATATTTTAAACATATAAAATATATTCATTATTTTGTTTATTTAGCACGTTAAGACTAGTCATAAAATGTTACAAGAGATAGAAAAGTAAATGAGGAAGAATGATATTTGTGTATAAATACACAGTTTTTTTATATGGGTTTTTCTTTAACTACTTAAAAATAAGGGATCCTAAGTACTACTTGATAAATATTGGTATGAATCAGATAGTTTAAAATACAAATTTTGAATCTTTCAACAAAATATCAAAAGTCTAGAGATTTGCGTTAACAAAAACTTTTATCATTCTATGCTACCCTCAAATGAGAGGGTGCTGAAATCAGAGTTTGGCATTAAAAGATTACGTTGAGAGTGATAATGCTTTAGTCAAGCTATCTGATCAGCTGAGGAAATATATCAACGTCAATATGTTTTGGTTGTTCTATCACGTAACATTGGATATTAGAGGCAACAACTCTTGCACTCAGATTATCACACCAAACAATTGGTTTTCTGGTTGTAGGAAATTTTATCTATTAATGAGTCGAAATAGTGATTGTATCCATGAGATTTCAGTAGCTAAATCAGCTAGTGCCTTGTACTCTGATTTTGCACTTAATTAAGACACAAGTCTCTGCTTCCTCAAAGATTAATTAGGCCACAAGTGTTTCTTTAAGAAATACAAAGTAAACTGTCATAGATTTCCTATCTTCAATGCTAGTAGCTCAATGAGCATCTGAAAAGCCCAATTTGTCAATATCTTATATAATGTGTAAACAATGATCAATTATTCCCTAAAGATACCTCAAAATTCTTTTCACACCTTGCCAATGTTCAGTGGTATTGGACTTGGAGCACTACTGCACTAATAAACTAACTCTATTTATTGATTGAATAAGAGATGTCAGGTCTTGTGTTAGTTAGATATTGGAGGCACTCAATGCCTTGTCTAAACATAGTTGGATTCTTCAGTTGTTCACCTGTAGTTGTGAAGTTTCTCCCTATAACCATAGGAGTTGGACAAATTGAAGCACTCTCTAAACTAAATTTCTTCAATAGCTTAATGATTATACCTTGTCTGCTTAAGCTATATACATTCCTCTGTCATCTCTGTGCATTTCTATTCCCAAAAAGTAGTTCACTTGCTCAAGGTCCTTTAGAGCAAAGACCAAATTAAGCCACCTCATGAATGCTTTCAGAAAATTGGAATTGCTCCCATTCACAAATCACAATTTTTCGTATACATAGATTAAAAGGAATTTTATGTCTTCTTTATTTTTGTGTTGTGAAATCCCCATCCAAGCAAAGCTCCTTTCAGCCTGTGGAACCATGCTCTAGAGGTCTGTTTTAATCCATAAATAGCCTTGGCTAGCTTGCAATTATGTTGTGGCCTAGCTGAATCAACTCCTTCAGGATGACACATGTAGATTGCCTCTTTGAGTAGTCCATTTAATAATGTATTGTTAATATCCATTTGCCTAATGTCCCAATTGAAATGAATAACAGTAATAAATATAATTCTCAGTGTTCTTGGTTACCATAGGACTAAAAGTGTCCTTATAGTCTAGGCCAACATAGTTTGTTGGAGTCTTCTTGCAACCAATCTAGCTTTCCTCCTCTCAAGTGAACCATCTGCCTTGTATTTGGTTTTAAAAAAACTATTTAGAGTTAATAACATTTTTTTTGGCCTTGATAGGGTACTAGAGTCCAAGTCACATTAGAGATTAGAGAATTCAATGAATTTTCCATTGCCTCTTTTCATTGGTTCCATCTCTTCTGTAATGTTTTTTTGCTTCTCCTATATATGGTTGCTTTGGCTTGTGAATTCCCTCCTTACTTCTGGTACACATCCTAGTGGTGATGATTTGCTAAGGGTCATTTACGCCTGATCTAGTTTTATTAGTTTTATTAATTTTTTTAAAATAATGGGAATTAACTGAAAAAGTCTTATAGGACGGAGGAAGTAGATGATTAAGATGAATCCATTCATGTTGTTTTGGTTGACATGATCCCATTTTCATGATCTAATTCCCCAAGTGTTGGTCTTTCACAAGCATGTGATAACCAAAACTTTCAATCACGGTCTGCAGAACGGACACAAGCACTCTAAACGCATTGGCATCTCCAAGAACCGGTAAAATGACAGCAAAAGTAGCACTTGTTACAGGACCCATATGCAACCAATCTCGTAGAAAGATCGGCACGCACCGTTTTGTCCTCCAACAAATCAATCATCGACCTTATATACCCCTTATCCTCCAAACTAGCCTTAGCTTCTTGCACCACTTCCAAACCGCGATGCAAGTCAACCACCACTAAATCCTTCACTGTGGTCTCAGCACACGCTAGAACGAACACATTCCCATAACATAACACCCTTCGAGGAGCTTCTTCATTTGTTTTCTTACGTTGGCGGAAAAGAGAAGCTTCATGATTCGCGTGCAACACAGGTTCAACGATTTAATCCACGTGTGTTCCACCACGGCTTCGAAGGTGGTGGTGACACGCTTTAGCACAGGCACACACTGCTTCTTCAAGTGAAACCACATTGGAGGCTCCGAAAGTGAACGAGATGGCAACAAGCGACTCGGACTGCATCATCATCATCTTGTGTTGAAAGGCACCGGTGGCTGAAGTGCAGCTGGGGTGGTGTTGGGCTCTCTGGTGAGCTTGGCCCATGCGTGTAAAAACTGTGACGAGCCCGTCCGTCGCATAATCAGGTGGTTGAACGCCTAGGATCATTCCTCCACATCATAGACTCGTCACCTGAAATTAAAGACTAATTTGTTTATTTTTAAAAAAAAAAAATTTAGAAAAAGATATAAGTTGTTTATTATAAAAGATAAAATATTGGACTAATTTTTTTAAACTTAAAATATATAATCTTAAAAAAATAAAATATATTTTATTTTTACATGAATCAAATTAATCAAAAAATTTATAAAAATAAAATTAATATTTTTCAAATTTTACAAAAAACATAAATATATTTTATTTATTTAAAAAATACTTATTTAATCAACAAATAAAATTTATTTCTTAAAATAAATAAAAAAATTATTTTATTAAACATAAACAGTGTAAACAAACACTAAAAAACAAAAAAGCTATTCATTTTTATTAAAATATTTTTTTTCAAGAAATAAATTTAAATAAATTAGCCCATTATTTATTTTATTAACGAAATGTGTTTTTTATATATAAAAATAAAAAACAAACCCTAAGAATCATACAAGTAATTAATAAAAATTAATAAACTCTATATCTAAGTGTGATGACACTTAACGTATTAGAAATGAGAAATCATATTTTTTGAGAATTATATTTTCTTGGAAATTATGTTTTTATAGTGTTATAAATATTTTATTTATGTCTAAATGTTTTTAGAAATGAGAAATACAATTGTAAAAAAAAAAAAAAACTTCCCTCATTCAGGGGAATCTTGGATTTCTAACACCCCATGTAAAAACTTAATATAAAAAAAAAAAAAAACATTTTTGGGAAGGTTGGATTCCTAAGAATAATTTTTACAATTGTCATTTTGATACGAAACATAAAAACTTAACATTTTTAATCTGAGATTCTTAAATAACTTAAAAGAACCTCCCTACCAAATACTTCATTTGTTTAATGCACAAGGAGAGTTACATGATCATGAGCCATGTAATTAATAGAAAAAAAAATGTATTTTTAGCTTTTATATTTTTCATATGGTTAAAGGATTTAAGCTCTTTATACTTTTATATCCATGATTTTGGTCCCCAATTTTTTTAAATTATCTTAGCATCTCTTTTTTAAGAATTTATCATATTTTTAAAGTTAAAAAAACTAAATTCACATTTTTTTTAAAGATTAAATTCATCAATATAAAAGTATAACAAGCCTAATATAATCACATTTAACCTAAAATGCGTAAACTAAAAATAAAATTTTCATAATATAATATTATTCCCAAATACTATTTGTGCAAACTCTTCCACCAGTGACGATTCTAGGAAACCATAAAGGGGGGCTGATTTAAATATCTAACAAATAAATATAATTTTTAATAAATAATAATTCTTATAAAATTAATTATTAGTTTTACACGTAAAAATTAAAATTTATTTTTATTTTAAATTATACAAGATAGAAACACATGTATTTACTTTTTCTTTGGTCGGCTAACAAAAATAGTATATATTTATAAAAGAAACACGTGTATTTATAAATTTACTAAATTTTAATTTGAAGTTTTAAAAAAAAATTGATCTTACAAGCAAAATAACAATCAAGCACATAATAATCTCACAATCCAAAAAGAAAAATAAATTTATTAGATACAATAATAACTAAAAGTCATAAAAAATTATAAGTTATATATAACTATATATAAATGTTTATAATATAATGCTAATAATTAAATATATAGATAAAACTTATAATAATACACAAAATATAATTAATCTAGGTAATAACAATTGATAAAAAGTGATACAGATATCATTTTTATATATCTATTACTTAGTATATATATCTGTTCTGTAGGTTAAATTTTATTAGTAATAACAAATATTATTAAAAAGATTAGTATATAATTAGTGATAACATATATTGGATTTATTAATCAGTAATTTTTTTACTAGAAATAATATATACTATTAATTATTATTATTATTATTATTATTAAAAGTTAAAACAGTGTGGGGTGGAGTGGGGGAGAAAGCCCCTCCTAGCCAATAAGTCCGTCCGTGTCTCCCATCAAGTTAAATTTTCTTTAAAATCAATTGTTAGTAAAAGAAGTTGTGGAACACGTATAAATTGAATAATTATAATCATATATTTACTTTTTTTTTTTTTTTTATTTCACTTTCACTCATTATGTCCCTACAGCTCGCAACATGTATCCGCCGGTGAATCTTCACCAAATTGGTTCTTAATTTAGGGAGTGTATTTAATTACAATTTTTAAAGGTTTTTTTTTTTATAAAAATAGTCTTGTCTTAAGGTATTTTATCAAGATTTTTAAATAATAAAAATAAATTATGTGACATTTAATTAAGATTATTAAAAAAATTTAAGAAATTTAATAAAGTCTGTTGATATTCAATTAAGATTTTTTATAACTTAAAAGAAATTTTATAATATTCAAAAGTATACAAATTTCGATGGATTATTTCTTATAATGAATTTCATGAGACTTTTTATGAGAAAATATACATTAAACAATTTGACTCAAATCCTTGAGATTTAATGAAAATTTTTTTTCTTGCAAATGAACATATTTTTTTTCTTATCATATAATCCCTTGTCTCTTTGTTGAAAATGATAAATATTCATAAATTTTTTTACTCTTTCGATCAGTGGTCAACATGTTCTTGAACAATTCTTCTAATTCTTTGAATTTTGGAGAGTGTATGTGTGAAATATATAGTTTAAAATGAGGTTTGAAATAATTGTTGGACATATTTTTTGTTTTATTATTGTGGGAATGCCTACAAGTATTCATACTACTAACATATATATTGTGGTATATAATTTTTATACAATTAACATATTTGATGATTGAAGGAAAATAAATTTATTGTACTTGTAAATATATTAAGAAAAATTGATTTATTATGTAATAAGTTTATGATTTTTTATATAAGATGTATTTTTTATTTGAAGTGTTAGATGAGAGAAAAATTCATAAATTTTTATTAATAATTTTAAATATTTTTAAAAAATTAAGAATCTTTTAAAATATTAAAAATCTATAATGTTATTTTAAAACTTTTGAATTCATATTTTGTAAGTTCATTAAAATTTGAATTACAAAATTCTAATCATAAAAATCTTTTAAAAAAATCTTAAAAAATATTACATTCTTATAAAATCTTTTATAATTTATAAAAAAAATTATATCAAAATAATTTTTTAAAATCTCAATTTAATACACTCCCTTCTGTCATCCCTACATATGTGAAAATGTGATGCAGCCAACAGTTATTATGAAGGTTGTGTGGTGACATTGATAAGAAATGTCAGGACTTCATAAATATAGGGGGACTCTACACCTTGGGTGAGAATATATAGTGCTTTCGAGAGGTGGCAGTTACTGAAGGCCTTACGGTAATTTTCTCAAGTTGATTTGGAGTTGAACGAATTTCGATGCATGTATGGAAGGTGGCTTGCAATATGTTACTCACAAATTGTGTTAATTTTATTGGTGATTTAAGATAGGAGTGTTTAATCCATTTTTACTTGGAATTAATATCCTTTTTAAAGTTTATCTTTTTTATGTTTTGACTTAATCCATTTAAATATATTTTTTTAATCTCTATTATAGATTAAATAATAACATTAACGTAACAATAACTTAAACAATTTATTAACTTGTCAGATCATTATAAAATAGTCTAACAACATAATTATGAATATATTAATTTAAAAAGAATAATACAATAGAAACTCATTTCTCTAAGTCTTTAGCATATTTGAATTTGAACCCCAAAAAGAAGTTTTCCTACTAGGCTAACACCCAGCCTAAAATGGATGGATTTACTGTCACGTTTGACCAAAAAATACATATATTTACTCGATTTCTAAGTTAAATGTTTGCTGTACTTTTGTAATAATAATTACCATTTTATTTTTTAATTTCAATTTTCTATTTTTATTATTATTAAAAATAATGATATTTTGCGTGAATTTAGAATATCTCTCAATGTACTTAGATCCATGTAAGGAGTTGATATCTTTTAGTAAAAATCTTATTTTGTTGAATTTCTGATAACATGTTTAAGAAATAATGTTATTTGTTAATTATATTTTTTTAAAGGATTGTTAACTATATGTTGTTACTTGAAGATAATACGAAGTTTAATTTTATTTATATTTTTAATTTGTTTTTTTTCTAAAATTTAAATTAATTTTAAAAAATCATATAAAACATGAGATAAATTGTTAATTTTGTTTCTAAATTACAGTAATGTCCTGTAGCCAAAAAATACAGTAGTGTCATTAAAAAAAACCAGTGCATAAAAAGTTATATGGACGAAGTATATATATGTGTAAAATTTTTAAAACTTGAGAGAAAAAAAAATCAGCATCAACTTCATGAATATTCCTTAAAAAAAAACTTAATGGATATGGACTAAATTTCAGTGCATAAAAAGTTATATGGACGAAGTTTATATATGTGTAAAAATTTTAAAACTGAGAGAAAAAATTCAGCACCAACTTAATGAATATTCCTTAAAAAAATTAATGAATATGGATTAAATTTCAGTAGGATTCAATATTTAGTTCATGAAATAACCAAATTAAAGTTTTCATTATTTTAAAGAGAGGCTATTCGTAATTCATCAAAATCAACGTAGATTAAATCTTAATAGAAGAAAAAGTATATCGTATGTCGTATCACGTATGGCCTTCATTAACTGCACTTGGTCAACGCTGGATATCCTAATAATTCCCAATCAATTTTTTATTATCAGTATTTCCAATCAAATTCAATAAATAAACTTGAGATTCCTTTAAAATATAGGCAAGAAGTTGAGTTCTATTTATTTATTATTGAATAGAGAACATGGACCGGTTTTATATATTTCTTTTTTATAAAAAAAAAAGAGTCTCTTTTCTGGGGTAAATTGTGTGTTTTATTTAATAGTTTTAAAATTTCTTTGATTTTTCTTTTAAATCGGAGATATTGTGATCTTCAAATTTTACAAAGTTATTTTTCACAAAATTTAAATTTAATTTATTTAAACTAATCATAAAACATTACTTAGAATTTAAATTTGTGCAAGTATTATTTCTTTTTTTCATGGTACATCCGGATAAAGTTGATATAATATATGGGCCACCATAAAACAAAAATAAAACAGATTTTTGTTGAAATAAAAACAAGATATTTTAGTAGGCGTAATAATGATATTGACCATAACACCTTATCCGCCTCATGCGACATGTGTTTGAGCACGTGGCATCTGCCAACTGAAACTTTCTGTCCATTTTTCGAAAAGCCACAATTGCCCTTCTGGCTAGAAACAGTAACTTTGTTTCGTAATCATAGTTTATTTAATGAATATTTATTGAAGTTTTTTATAAGAAAATTTTAATGATTTTTTAAAATCTATGCTTGTAAAATTAATATATTAATAACCAAACTAATTTTATGAAATTTATAAAAAAAAAGATATATTGTGCTCTCTAATTTTAAGGTCAAGTATATTTTTATTCTTAATAAATACTTAATTTTTATATTTATTCTCTAATAAATTTTTGTTTTTTTACTGAATTTATAATAAA
The DNA here is from genome assembly GCF_000004515.6 of Glycine max. Classification (NCBI taxonomy): domain Eukaryota; kingdom Viridiplantae; phylum Streptophyta; class Magnoliopsida; order Fabales; family Fabaceae; genus Glycine; species Glycine max. The sequence continues at coordinate 5,927,462 of NC_038250.2, forward strand.
AATAACAATTTTTTTTTGTTTTTAATATTCCTTTTTAGTATTTGATAAATTAACGAATTTTTTATTTATCCCTTAATAAATGTTTTAGTCTAACTAATTATTAACAAATAATTTTTTTCATCAAGAAACAAATATAAAATATAAATATTTTGTAGAGATCAAAAACATATTTAAATCTTAATTTTATTATTAAAAATTTTCATCAAATTCTAGAGTTATGCTATGACAAATTAAAAAGAACAATCCTAACTAGATTGAAACTACACTCATCATCAACAGTCAAAACAATACACTCCACTATATTTAAAAAAAAAAGATCATGGAGAGACAAACAACTAAAATCTGTGTACAATCATGTGAATATGAAACAAAGAATGACATATATTTTTTTTTAAAAAAAACTCTTCCCAAAATAAAAGAGAGAAGAAAACCTCACTAAATTAAACAATTGGTGGTAACACCATCTGAGACGAGTCTATCTATTAACACAAAAATTTCCTTCACGATATATATGAGAAATAAATAAAAAAAGACATAGAATGAGTTACATATATACAAAGCCACCACTTTAGCCTATTTGAAACCTTAAATAACAAGCATGGAATCACATTCTATCCAAAGCTTTCTCCACCATTTATCAAAAGCTGCCACAATGCCGGGCGGAAACGGATCTTTTAACGCGCGCTTTAG
>NC_038250.2:5928251-5962001 GCF_000004515.6 Glycine max
TATATATATATATATATAAAAAGAGAAGGAGGGATCCACTTACTCTAGGAGTAATTATTTTAAAGTTACCTTCCACACACATTGTATTATTATATATTAAATTTTATTGAAATAATTAAATTAAAAAAATATATGATTATTTTAATTACTTTATTTAAAAATGATTGAGTTAAATAATTATTTTATTAATAAAAGATTAGGTGATTGATATAATAATTATAAAAGAAAGTGTAATAAGTTTGTATTATTACTATTGTAAAAATAATTATTATAGTAATAATATAATATTGTAAATCTAGTTTGGACAAAATATTTTTTATATTTGAATTGATAATTCATGATCATGATTTAAATCTTATTATGTTTTTATCTTAATATATCTTGAAAGAAAATAAAATATTAGATAATACTAATAGTTATATAAATCTAGATAGTAGAATAGAAAAAGATAAAAAAAAGTTTTGATTAGTCAAATATATTGAGAATATATCTCACGTGATTCAATCTTAAATTATATACTCTTGTACTTATATAAGGATAAATATAATTCTATTCTCCTATAATTTTGTAGATGATTTTTCTTAGAGAATAAAAAATTAATAAATTATATAAGATTGAGAAAAAAAGAAATAAAGAAGAAGAAAAATAAGTTAAGAATACATGAATTGTATGCTTAAGAGAATTGAAGTGAGGAAAACAACTTTTTTTTTTCTTTTAAAACTCTCCATGCTACGTTTTTTATAGATATGTTTTTTGTGTCTTTGATATAGAAAAGTTTTTGGTTAGTGAAATTAATTGAATAGTTTGTGATTGCTCATTGTATTGAGTGTAATTTCTAGTTGGATAGAATTGTTTGCATATATGCATTACATTGAGTGTTGTTATTTGGTGTATACTTGATATTAATTCCACTTTATTCAATTCCCTTATTCATGGCTTGATTGATTGATTATACATTGACGTTGCGTCTTCCCTGGTCCGTGTTTTGCTTTTATTTAAATATGTATACCTCACATGAGATATTGATACTTCTGGTCCATATTAGTTCTCACATAGAAGAGTTTGTTTACGTGAAAGTGCTTTACAATTAATTATAATATTGGTTTATGTTAATATTGAATTTTTATGATGTTATAATGTTATGGGTATGCTATTATAAATTATTGTTGGTGCATGGGATTAGAGAATTTATTCTGTAATTATTTGGAATTATACTTTATAATTATGTGTGAGTTTGTCATATACTTCTAAAAAGGGATGACAATGTACATTCTATTTTGATAAATTAATATGAGATATCTCTATTTGGGATGCCAATGAAATTTATAATGGATACCTTTATTTTGGAAGGAGACTATATTTATAAAAGATACTTCCATCTAAGATGTGAAAAAGATTTGGGATACCTTCATCTATGATGGGAAAGACAATGAGACGTCATTATATGGATATAAGCTCATAAACACTTTGAAGAATTTAAGATTCACACCGATTTTGAAAACCAAATAGTTGAGTCTAGTGATTCTAGAAATCATTGAGTTGTGTATGTGATATTTGTTTGTTCTAAGAATTAAATGCATTGAAGTGTCAATATTTATTTATTGGAGTGCTTTTTCGTTGTGTGAATAATTTGTGGTTGTTTGATAAGTATGTATCCACTATTCTTAATCTTGTGGATATCACAATTGAATTTTTTTTATTATCGCCCACTGAAAATAATAGTATTTGGGAACTCTTTTAGAATTATTATCTCATAAAAGTATTGTTTTGAGAGTTTGAGAAAAAAACTTTTAGAATAAAAAAGAATTAAAAACTTAATTCATTATTAGTTAAATTTTATAGATGAACATATTTAAAAATAATATTATTAATTTATGCAAGGATTCATTTATTTATGATATTTAAAGTATTTTAAATGATTGTAGTTTCTAAATTCTTAATTTGTGGATATTTTAAAATATATATATTTTTATTACATGTTATTATAACGAAGAACATTAAAAAAAAGTAAAAGAGTTATGGAGATGAAAGAAGAAACTATCCATAAAATCAGCCGGACCCAGGGCACCCTTAGCCCTCATTTGTGTTGCATTTCACCCAGTGACAAGATGACAATCTCAAATTAACTTGGGAAATTTTAGGAGCTTTAGGAGGGTGGACCGGAATCAAAAAAGCCTTCAAGATTTTAAATTCCTTTATATCTAAAAACATAGTACCAAAACTTAGTTTTCCAACTAAATTAATACCAACTGAGTTGAATTCTGATTCTGACTAAACCAGATTGTGGAGATGATATAAACAACACCAGCAACAAGGACATCACGAGCCTAGGAGCTTCATTTTTTCTCAAATTTTAAAAACATCTATCATTGTTGAAGCATCAATTTGTGTTGAACAATGTCTTCAAACCAGCTCCAAAGGGACCAAGCAAAACAACAATCGAAGAAAAGATGATGTGTGTGTCTAGTGACATTCATCTATGGGTATTCTATTGTGTATGATGCGCTTAAGAAATCACCGACTTTCGCTGATAAGGAGCTATGAAGGTGATGAGGAATGTTGAGAAGATCAACAATGGGCTTTGACAACCATTGATCAATTTTATTATTGAAATTGATGAGTGCATCATGAATTCTTTTTTTTTTTTTAGTTTAATTTAATAGTAATTGTAGATAGGGTTTAGATGAAATGATGAAAGGATTACATTGTTTTTCCTAGTGATTATCATCATTTAAGGTAATTATCTCCTAATTTTCATTTCAAATTAAATCTTCCCTCCATCAAATTAGACAATATATAGGCTGAGTTTATATTTTATAGACTAGAATGAATTAAAATCTCGAAACATAAAAGAAATAAATAATCAAAACACTTCTCATACTGCACACATTCTCACAAATATATTTACAATTTTTTAATTCATAGAAATTAAACTTAAGTACAAATAAATTTACAACAATTTATATATACATATTACTCAACCAAATAAATTAAATTAAACACCTTAGACTTTAATTTTTTCTAACCTTCTTCTAAAAGTAAACGACAACTAATCAGGTAGTTATTATTAACAAGTCTATTCTTCATTGTATGGTAATTAATTAATTAATCAATCTAGAGTCAACATGGAAAATTTTCAACTAAGCTTTAGGACTTGAACAATTCAGAACATGACATTTTCATTGCACAAAATTCATTTACAATAATGAATTTCTTCTCAAGCTTTACTTCCATCAACGTAGTGGAATTTTATTTAATATTTAATTTTGAAATTAGATAGTATGTATCCAAATTATTAGCATTGGTTCAACGTTATTAGACTTAAAACGATTTTATAAAGATAATTTTTAAATAAAAAATTTAAAATTTAAATTAAAAGAAAAATAAATTTAGTTTTAAAAACACTTTTTGCTTTGTTTTCTTTCACCAAATGAAAGACAATATGTATTAATTTATTTATATTTTTTCCACTGTTTCAAAGGTACCATAATTAAAATCTGATTATTTTTTTAAAATAAATTGTCAATGTCATCTTTCAACCATTACTCTCCCTTCTAGTATTTTTTTTTTTTTTGGTGAAAGACTACAAATCAACCTCGAATCTCCTAGGGAGGGTAATACAAGCAGAATCCCTTCTCAAAGCATTACAAATTGAATAAAAAACTACTCTCTTCTATATGATCCTAAATTAGAGAAATAAAATTGTTTAAGTGATTCTTGAAATATTAAATATTTTCATTAGATTAATCCTTTTGTTAATGTATTTTAGTAAAGTTTAGAGACCAACTTGAAGGAATTTTTAATAGTTAGGGGATTATTGAATATGAATTTAAATACTTTCCGTACTACTTGTAAATTTATTTTATTTTGTGAATTATTTAAGAGAAAGAGTAATAGTGTTATTTTATTCATGCTTTACATGTTTTTGTCTCTGTCAACTTACAAATAAAATTAAGTCTTTAAGATAAATAAATATTTAAAGTAAACTATTTTAAACTCTACGTTACGTTGGTATTGTCAATAAATTGTTGTTACTAACAGTTTGTGTGGGATTTCCCAGATTACGTTCAAATACTGCCAACGTTTTTTTTAGTACAGACACACTCTCATTTCCATTCTAAATTTCTAATACATCCTTTTTCTTTCGGGTGTGTTTCGTTTTTTATACAAATTTATATTGTTAAAAATAGGTTTAATTATATTTTTAATCTTTCAGATATTAAACTAATAAAAAATTAAAGACTAAAACTAAATTTGATGAATTATTTAGAACCAAAATATATTTAATCCAACAATAATTTATCTACAAGTATCGTCAATTTGACAAATAAATTAGTACAATTAGATATTTTTAGGTTATTTAGCTCAAATATTTTATGTTTTTGTGGTTGGTAAACTGGATTTATTATTGACATACTGTGTTTAATTTGTCACATCAAGGGCTCGTTTATTTGTGTTTTTATTATTTTATTTTATTTTTTATTTCACTTTTAATTACAACATTGCCATTTTAATTTATTTTAAAGCTTTGTTCTATTTTCAAATATTTGTACATAAAACATTGAAAATGTTTTTTTTGTTTTTTCTGTTTTCTATACAAATCTTTGAAATAAAAAATAAATTAAAAATAAGGTAACATTTTTATAATTAAAAAGAAAAATAGAAAATAAAAATAAAAAAACATGAATAATTCCATGGAATATTAGATATATTCAGGATTAAGAAGCTTGTAGATAAGAGAAATTTTGAAAAGGTCAATCAACACAAATAAAACATGAGTAACTAGTATAGCATGATCACATATACATAATTAGAAAAAGTATGTTTGGGATAATGGTGAAAATTAAATTATTTTAATAATTAATTGTATATATAATTGATTTTTTTAGATAAACATATAATTAATTATTGTTATAATCGATTATAATTAGAATTAGTTTTTGTATGAGTAAGTTTGTTGAAAAGTTGTTCAAAAATTATTAATTTTGTTTGGATGCAACAAACAACAGGCTTACATAGTAAAGGTGTATGGAATCAGTTCAAAAGAAAAACAACTGTTAAGAAATAATTATAGACTGTAAATTTTCAATTTTAGCTTATTTTGTCAGAAAAAACTTTTTCCATATTTAAGTTAGGATTTCTAGACAATTTATTTATTATATTTAAGATTGGAGCTAATATTTTTTTTATAAACAGATGAAATGCTTCCAAATCAAATGAAGTGAAAAAAAAGCTTTCACAAACATGTTTTAAAAATATAATTATTGTCTGAGAATAAAAATATAATAAACCTTACAAATATTTACTGAAATTGACTAAACAGAAATTGGTCAAAAACACACACGAAAACAAAGACAACATTCCCTCCCCCAAGCTGATTTTATTGTAGTATATATTTTTTTTATCATGTAAAATGATAGTTTAGACATTATTTTTTTAAAACAAATACTAACAAGTAGTCTAAGGATATTAATTAAGAAATTAATAACAATTTTTTTACTGTGCAAAATTATGTTCTTCATAATTATTTTTATATTTTCTTATAATTTACGCATTAAATGTTTTTCTTTAATCAATGCTCAGCATGCTGGATAGCAATATTTTTTTTATTGCGTTTTAATTCCAGCAAAGAAAAGTAGAAAGAAAGTGAAGGTGAGGGTATAACAGTGATTGTACCTTGTGTGATATGAATAATGATTCAATCTCAGGCAATTTTCACTTCTCTCTCTCTCTCTCTCTCTCTCCGTATTTATATGTTCAGTTCTTTGCTTTGACATCTTTCTCAAAGAATCTCTTATCTTCTTCTATTTCCCTTTGTCTCAACCTCGATTTCCCCCCTATTTTCTGATTAACTCTTTACACGATCTTATCTACGAATAATAAAAAATTAATTCCTCAATTGATTCTTTGTGGCGGTGTTCGATCGGTACCTGCATCTCTTCTTTTCCAGGTCTGAATCTAATACTCCAATTCATACTTACAAGGACATATCAGTTCGGTTCGGTCTTGTAATTGCAATTAATTTCTCCCTAATTTTGAATCATACTTAATCTAATTCGGTTATAGCCTTGTTTTTAACATAATTAATGCATGTAGTTTATGAATTTAATGGCTATATCAATCGATCAGAAATTATCCTTAATATAACTTTTCAAGGTTTGTGATTGGATTAGTAAATGCATATTAATTAATGCATGTAGTTTATGAGTTTAATGGCTATATCAATAGATCAGAAATCACCCTTAATTTGACTTTTAAGGTTTGTGATTGGATCATCGTGTAAGTGCAATAGATTATTTATTTATTGGTGTGTGTGTGTGTGTGTGTGTGGTGTATAGGTTTGGAGAATGAGTTCTGTGCAAGGACCAGTTGTGTGCCCTTCTGTCCGTGCCAAACAAGTAGGGTTCTGCAGCATTCCAATGATTGGGGCAGTGAAAATGAACGTTAGACGCATCCGAAGTGAATTTTGGGGTCTCAATGGCGCCAAGGCTAAACCCGGTTTTCTTTCTTGCCATATAAACACGCGAAAGTGCAAGACTGTGCATTGTACTTTTAACTCACCCTCCAATGACAGTGGAAGTACCGCTGACAATTTCAATGAAAAAGATGAAGATTATGTTATTTCTAGTGTAATTGAAGCTGGTATGACAATTTCATTATCGATAAATTGATTAAATAACATTTTGATTGTTTTTTACTTATATACATTATGCGTTAAATTGTCCACTTGCTTAAAAGTTGGCATTCGATGATCAAGATTGCAATATGTTGATATTATCAATGTAGTGCATTGTTTCTAGATAGCATGGTTACATGTCTTTGGAGATACAAGTATGTGTGTCAATTTGGGCTAACTGAATGTCTATAATGCTAGTGCAAGAAGCTCTGGCAAACAGTGTCTCCTCCCCATTTGGCTCTTATGAAATACACTTGTTCTGTGGTTTTGTTGACTAGTTGAGGTGAAGAGTGGAGCAGATGGTTTCATAATCAAAATGAGGGACGGAAGACACTTAAGATGCGTCCATAACAATCCCCAGGGAGGACATCTTCCAGATTATGCACCACATCCTGCTATTGTATTGAAGATGGAAGATGGCACTGGTCTACTTCTCCCTATAATTGTTTGTATGTCACTATATTTTTCTTTTTATCGTGGAAACTTTTTTCTTGGATTTGATTTTGATAATTATATATCCATACGATTGTTAATTTCTGGAATGTGTTTATTTGCAGTGGAGATGCCAAGTGTTTTGCTAATGGCAGCAATACGCAATGTTCCCATAGTATGTCCTCTTTGTCAGTTGAATTTCACTGTATTATCTATACATATCTGAATACTTCTTTTCCTTGTTCTTTCAAGATGTGTATTAATCATATGTTTGATCCAAAAATATTTTGGATTTATGTAATATGGCCATATGGATACTAATTATCTGGTCACTATATCAGGCTAGACCTACTTTGTATCAAGTAGTGAAGGAGATGATTGACAAGATGGGTTACGAAGTAAAATTCTGTTTATCTTTATACTCTTACTCCTAATTGTATTGTCATCTTTCCATCATTCAGGTTCCACGATGAAATTAAGAATCAAATCATGTTGTTTCCTGCTTCCACAGGTCAAATTTGTCAGAGTAACCAGGAGAGTTCATGAGGCATACTTTGCTCAGTTATATCTTACCAAGGCATGTACTTTGTACACTTCCTCGCCCCCACCCAAAAAAAAGGCCCCCAAGTGTTGTATTGTATAACAGTTAAAATTATATTTGGTATAGGTTGGAAATGACGCAGAATATGTGAGCTTTGATCTTCGACCTTCAGATGCTATCAATATTGCAGTAAGATGCAAGGTAATATTTGTTAATTTAGGTATTTGAATACATCATTGACTGCATCGTATTGCATTCTCTTATTGGTTTGTTTAGTAGTTGTTCACTTTTTCCCCTGGTTGATATTATTAGAAAAATCAAGTGCTGGCAGGACTTTTTTTGACATTTTTATTATCAGAAATGGTTAATTGTTGATTTGAGGCAAGTTTCATATTCTTGCATGCACTGTTTGTTTGTTTTCATTGAATGCCATATCCTAAAGTTATACTAGTAAAAATGAAACTATTTTACCAAATCCCAAAGTTGTACTAGTTTCATATCCTTGGATGCACTGTTGGATTGTTTTTGATTAAATGCCAAATCCTAAGGTTTATCAGAGATTTTACTATTTTACCTGTGCTGTAGGTTCCTATACAAGTCAACAAGTACTTGGCATACAGTGATGGTATGAGAGTAATTGAATCAGGCAAATTGTCAACACAGTTCCCTGGTATGGATGGCCGACTATTCACTGAAATGGACCGGTATGTTTGTGAAAAGGATGCCTTATTGTTTTAAGGCAATATCAATTGTCTGTAGTATGTGTAATTTCTGTTCTTGATATTTATTATTTAAAGAAAATAAAAAATCTTGGAATATGTGTCGTTGTTCGAACTTTTTTTTCATTGTGAAAATGCATCTTTTATATAAAAGTGACGTAACTGCAGGCCAAGTGGTCAACCTTGTGCCGAGACCACGGAGTTTAATCTTTTACACAATATGTTGAAAGCTGTTGTTGAAGAACGCTATAAAGATGCTGGTAATAATTGTGTTATGTATATTGCTTTAATCTATTGATTGTGTTTTAATGTTTTTGAGTTTTTTTAATGTATGATGTATGACAAAAAGTGCTTTGGATGGTATATGTGATTTTGATGATAGTGGCAGCCAATCATGTCCCTTGTGAACAGGTTTGGTATTTTTTACCCTTGTTAGTTGGAGTAGTATCAGCATGCTAATTGTCCTTTTGGTTAAGGATCCTCTCATGTTAGTATTCTTAAAACACGACTTTTTCAGGTTAGCAAGTCACTTGAGTAGATCCTAATACTTTCTTCTTTCGTCTGCTCTATATAGTCTATAAGCATTTGGTATCTTAAGTTTTAATCAAAACAAATTTGTATGCCATATGCCCCTGGCATTTAGTAGGAAAACTGTGATAGATGGGCAACTTTAATTATCATAATCAGAACATGCTTTTGCTAAGCATTTATAGTTGTATTTTTATATACCTGTGAGTTTAACATGTTCTAGGAATCTAGTTCTCTAGATAAGTGGCTTTTGCATTGGATTGAATTTTGATGTAAGAGTCTTTCAATATACATTTGTTTTGGACTACAGTATTAATTGTACGTCTCTGATGTTACTTACACTTCTCATGTTTCTGATGCAACCCCAGCTTTGTTCAGGGACCAACTTAATCAACTTAGGGCGGGAAAAAACATGAAAAACAGGTATGAAGCTTATTTGACATGACAAATAAATGTTTGGCGAAAGAATTCTATACGCGAGTCATTTTTACCCCAACCCAGAATTGTCTTCTGGTCCTTTTGTTCTGTTGGACAGCTTGAATGCTCGTTGACAACTTTTATTTTGTTGCAGATTCTGAATGCTTTAATTGTAAATACAATCTTATATTAGAATATCGATGGGGTTCGGTACAGCTGAGCTGATTGCAGTCATGTCTCTCCCTTCCTCGGTCTATGTATGCTTACATTGTCTGTGTATATTTGTATATTGTATATATTTATAAACATTAATGCTAATGCAGTCATGTGAAACTTTTCACTGCTTTTCTGAGGCTTGTTTCAATCTTCAAAAGCTGTTAATATGTAATGTGTTCTTTTATCCATAAGATGCAGTATGTGACTGATGAATGTGTTTCGCTGTATTATTAAAATATTTGGGATGATTAGATAAAATGCTGTAAATATGTTACTCAGTTCCCAGTTATTTGTGCGTTTGTTTTATTTTTAGGTAGACTAGCTAAATAGAAAACTTTTAAATGCATTTGTACTCTGCTTATGCTGAGAAGTAAGAACTTTTGTTCAAAATGGTCTTGGATTTAACATTGCTGCAGCCTAAAATGTAGATAACCAGTATGGGAGCTTAAGCAGGTGACTTTCAAAATTTGAAGTCACAGGACTTAAGATTTTGAGGTGGTAAGAGGACACAAGTATTTTTAGATATACTTACTATAGTTAATAGTTCCAAAAGAATGAAATCGTCTCATTACAAAAATTTATAATAATATTTGGACAATTTACAATAGGTTACAAACAAAAACAAATTTTTTTTAACTGTAAACATTAGTTTGTTAGCTTTATTTGAAATATCTGGTGATGGACAAAAAGTTATGATAATCGTATCTATCCTCCTGAATTAATCTTAAATTAAAGACATGCTAGATTCTCTTTTCATTTTTTATAAACTTTTTAAAAATACTAAAGAAGCGAATTGCCTTACGGTTAAAGAAATGTCCATGGTCCCAGCTTGTGTAATGATTTGTAAAATGTTTATTATTATTTATTATTAATGTTGTCTTTACGTGGGCTTAAAAAAAGGAAAAAAAAAACTTTGCGTGAATATACAATATTACGATTTCTTATTTCTTAAAAGAATAATGGGAGTTGGCTTTGCATTCAATTGAAAAATCATGTTACACGAATTATATAAAATTTATTAAAAAAAATTGATGCTAGCCAATCTCTATCATAGAATGATACATTATACACAATAGAATAAAAATAATGAGTGAACCATAAAAAAGGAAAAAGAGTTGATGAGGAAGGCGTAGGTAGCATAGCACCAAGCAACCAACTACCACCGCACCCACGGCGAATTCCTGCCAAGTTTGAGATGATAATTAATGGTGGACTGACCTTAAGACAAGGTGGCTAATAATGCAGTAATGGTAGGACCCGGAAAATGAAAAGCCATACCATGTAAAATTGGAGTGGAGCATTCATAATTTCAAATAATATTATATTTTAATTTAAAGAAAATATTGCTGAACTGCATCGTTGATTTGTTATGCACATAAACATTATTGTGGAGATTATTTTAAAAAGTGAAATCACAGATCATATCTATTTATTACAAAATTAACCACTATTTTTTTATATATAAAATTTTAATTAAGTTGAGTTTCAAAACTTCACTACAATCAGAACCGACATCAAATTGAAAGAACATTTACAATTGTATTTACACATTATACATTAATAAGATTTTCATATGGGCAATAAGATTCAAACTTACATCCTTATATATAAAATGAGTTTGATCTTTATCAATTATGATAATTTTGTTGGGGAATTAAAATTTATTTAACGGTGAAAAAAATTAGTGTTAATATTATTTTTTAAGGTAAGATTAGTGGTAATATATTCATTCAAAAAAATATAGTGTTAATAGATAGAATCATGCCACAATAATACTAAAGAACTTTTCTCATTTTTTCATGAACACCACTTTATATTATCCGTTATTATTACATTTATTTACACACAACTTTGATCTGATTTTTGACTTTAATGACAAACTAAAACGAATCCCCACTTTAATAAGCCAAAATTATTTTCTTTGTTTTTAACATCAAAGCCATAAAGCAAAAACGTACCTAGTCTCATGTATCATGTATGTATATAATACTATTAAGCACTCTCATAGGACAAAGCATTTGGTGAATAAATAAACATTCAAATAACATGGTATCGATTTGACTGGCAGCTGAGGAACCAGCAACCATCTCTGACTTTAGATTTACAGTTTTTCAAAACATATTATTTTCACCGTTTCATAAACAATTTCTTTCATTTCCTCTTCTTCTCTTTATCTTCTGCCGACATCGTCTATCTATCTTCAAAGTGTTTTCTGTCCAATACAAAAAAAACAGCATAATTATTATTATAATCTTTGTATTTCGGTTCTGGCTGAGGTTTCTGTTCCACTGAATTGGTTTTATCTGTTGGGGGCCTTGAATTTGATGTTTTCTTTCGTCCACAAAACAACTTTCATATTCATTTAACAGTGTTCACATGTCAGGGCCTCTTGATCGGTTTGCACGTCCCTGTGAGTACCAGTACCTTCATTTTTTAGATTTTTCTTATCTTTATGGATTCACTTATCTTATGTTTTGATCTATATCAACAAATCCGCTTGAATTAAGGCTTAATTCAGCTGAATTTAATCTAGTACTCATACAATAATACAAAGATTTAACATATGAGTAGTGGTTTGATAATCAATCTCTTTGGATTTGCCTTTAATGAAGAATTTAAAGGTTAAACCTCATCAACTTGTGAATTTTGTCTATATTTCTGAGCTCTAGAATATAACTGGAATGGATTGTGGTGAAATTTTATTTGATAGGCTTTGAAGGGTTCTCTGGTCATGATGAAAGGAGGGAGAGGAAATCAGATTTTGAGAACTCGGAAGACGATAGGCGAACAAGGATTGGTAGCTTGAAAAAGAGAGCAATCAATGCTTCAAGCAAGTTCAGGCATTCTCTTAGGAAGAAGAGCAGCAGGAGAAAGACTGCAAGCCGAAGCAATTCGGTTTCCATTGAGGATGTTCGAGATGTTAAGGAGCTTCAAGCAGTGGATGAATTTCGACAGGCGCTTATATTGGATAACTTGTTGCCACCGAGACATGATGACTATCACACGTTACTGAGGTTACTGCCCCTTATTACTTATATTTGAATATATCTGCAGAAGATAGATTATAGTGATCACAACTGATGCATCATGTTAATTTGTTATGCCTTTAGTAACTGTGACTCATCTATAATAGATTGGTTTTAGTCATAGCCTTCACTATTTCAAACTACTACACATAAAAATCATAACATTTTTCTCATGGCATATGTAGTTTACATGAGATGGTATCTTTGCATATTCACAGTTTGCATGCTTCTAACACAGATGACTTGTTTGCCTTAAAGTATAATATAAAAATTGAATTAACTGATGTTGCAGATTCTTGAAAGCAAGGAAATTTGATATTGAGAAAGCAAAGCACATGTGGGCCAACATGATCCACTGGAGGAAAGAATATGGTACTGATACAATTATGGAGGTGAGTTATCCGATTTGAAAAATATAATCAACTTATTTTGGTTGATCCTGTTTTATTTGATCAACTGTACTGTTTTTTTGAAATCGTTGTTCATGCTATACTACTTTGGTTTCCTGTCTTTCTCTTTAGGATTTTGAATTCGGTGAGTTGAATGAAGTCCTGCAGTACTATCCACATGGTTATCATGGTGTGGATAAGGAAGGAAGACCTGTTTATATTGAGAGGTTAGGAAAAGTTGATCCCAATAAGCTTATGCAAGTAACTACCATGGAAAGGTATTTGAGATACCATGTGCAGGGTTTTGAGAAAACGTTTGCTGTTAAGTTTCCTGCATGTTCTATTGCCGCAAAGAGACATATAGATTCAAGTACAACCATTTTGGATGTTCATGGTGTGGTATGTTGTCTGTCTAAATGATCTGGAAAGTTTCCTTCCACTATTTTAACTTAACTTTAGTCAATAATTGCTTTGGATTACTATGTTGCTTTATGCTTTCAGGGTTTCAAAAATCTAACCAAATCTGCACGGGAACTCATCATGCGGCTGCAGAAAATTGATGGTGATTACTATCCAGAAGTATGTGACTTTAGTCATAATTATTGTGGTAGTTTTTAATTCTTCATGGCTTCTGGACTTATTGTTCTGGTATCTGTTCTAACCTATAAATGTTTCTGTGCAGACATTATGTCGAATGTTTATAATCAATGCTGGTCCCGGTTTTAAGCTGCTTTGGAACACGGTGAAATCATTTCTTGATCCCAAAACTACTTCAAAGATAAATGTGCGTGCCAATTATTTGATCTTTTATTCTTTCTGTTTTAGAGTTTTATAGGCTTTCAATAAAATAATTATCTTTTACAGTTTACAGAGATAATCTGTTGGTATAGTATTGATTGATACTTCAATGTTCCATTAGGTTCTTGGAAACAAGTTCCATAACAGATTACTTGAAATTATTGATGCAAGGTAACTATGCAATAATTTTTGTTAATGGCGTTATTTATCAATCAGTTTGTATTGTTATTTGGAAATTCTGACTATCTGCGTGGTTTTTCAGCGAGCTGCCTGAATTTCTAGGTGGTAATTGCACTTGTATGGATCGAGGTGGTTGTATGAGATCTGATAAAGGGCCATGGCAGGATCCAAACATTTTAAAGGTTTGCTGCTTATAATGTAAAACTTGGACTCTGATTTTCACTAAATATTTAGTATGCTTCTGTGACTTAGCAGAAACAGTGTGTTCATGCAGATGGTTCTTAGTGGTGAAGTACAATGTTCTAGACAAATAGTAACAGTTTCTAATGATGAGGGGACCGTGATCGAATGTGATAAGGCATGTTATCCAATGGTATAACCATTTTAGACACTTCATGAATGAGAACTTTCGGATTTTATAATTCTTATAAACTCTATTTGTATTTTTAGTCATCTATTCTTAGACACTTCGTGAATGAGAGAACTCGTATTTTATGATTCTTATCAGCTTTGTTTTGGATTTTATCAGCCAATAAGAAGTAGTGATACATCAACAGCAGAATCAGGATCTGAAGTCGAAGATATTACTTCTCCCAAAGCAAGTGGGAATTATACAAACCCAAGGTTAACTCCTGTCCACGAAGAAGTAAGTGATCATGACATTGGTATTGATGTTGCAAAAAGATAGATAAGATACAAAAACATTGCAATAAATGAAATATAACTACTTTGATGTTTGTCCAGGCAAGATTGATTGGTAGGGCTAGTGGTTTCTCTGAGTATGATGAGTATGTTCCCATGGTTGACAAGGCTGTTGACCTCGGGTGGAAGGAGAAACAAGTAACAACTCAAAACTCATATGGCTCAACAGGTTAGAGACTCGATGCATATTCCCTGAAGTTATTGATTCTTATATGCCCCATTGTTAACTTGCTTTCATATTATTTAAGTCTACTGGGATGGAGAGAAACATGGCCATATTCTTTGCAAATTCAAAATATTTATGGTTCTTCTTAACAATATAACATAGAAAGAAGAATTAAAAAATTCACAATTATGCTTTAAAAGAATTGTGCTTTATATTTTTTTTTTCACATATATGGATTCATTGATGGGGTATTTACCAATGCATAAGAAAACGAATGCCAAAATTTAACCCTTGTCTAAGAAATTAAATATTTCTTTATAATGAAAAGATAAGAACTACATACATTTTCATCTAGATCAATTGAACAAATATTGCAAGGTAGTAGATTTTAGATTGGGATTTTAATTTTACTAACCAGGGTTATTGACATCCAAGAAAAAGTATAATTGTAATGTGTTTGTTCTTCTTTGCAGAAAATTTCCTACTGAGGGCTGGAAAATCTGGTGGAAACTGTGCATATATCTTGGCTGTTATCGTGGGCTTCTTTGTTGCCATTTTTACTTTTGTTCGTTCATTAGCACTTCGTGTGACTAAGAGAATACAAGACACAAAATCTGATTCTGCCAAAAATATGCCCAAGACGACTGTTGATTCAATAACCAAGGAAGAATCTCGTCCCCCGTCACCGGTTCCCAGATTAACAAAGACAGAATTCATCTCATCTGCTATGAAACGCCTTGGTGAGCTTGAAGAAAAGGTTGACATGCTACAGTCAAAACCAAATGTGATGCCATATGAGAAAGAGGAGCTGCTGAATGCTGCTGTTTATCGTGTGGACGCATTGGAAGCGGAACTGATCGCTACAAAGAAGGTAACTACATTTCATTCAAAATCATAAAATTTGCTCCAGGCTAAACAGACAGCAATTCCTGCTGTTTTACCAAGTCTCAAATTCTAAGAAAAAGGTTTTTATGCTTTGCTATTATTAGTCGTTGAACTGTAATTTTCTGGTTGTGAATGTGAAGTTACATGTAAGTTGAGTCTTCATATCATTATCTTCTTATGATGCTACCTTATTTTCAATTCAGTTCCAGATGTTGTAGGTAGATTACTGCTTAGCTTAGAGCTGTTGCTTCAATTCAATACATGGTTCTTAGCTAAGAGTCTTATCATAAAATTATAGGATCCTTGTTACCAAACTTTAAAGCAACTTCTCTGCTGTTAGATTATGTATTAGCTTAAATATGTTATTGGTTCATGTAACTTTAATGTTATTTTTTATTTTATTTTTGGTTTTGTAAGCTCATTTTTCTCATTTTAGTTCCCGTAAGTTAGTGCTTTTCCAATTTAGGTACCATAAGTTTTTGTTCATTTTTAATTCTTGTATGATTGTACCTTTTCAATTTTAGTCTCTTTAAGATAACAATTTTTTCATTTACAGTCCCTATAAATTTGCGCTTATAGAAACCAAAATTAAAAAAATATAAACTTACAAGAACTTAAAATGAGTAAAGTCTTTTATAAGGACCAAAATTAAAAAAATTATGAACTTGGAGGAACTAAAAACATATTTAAGCCTAATATATTAATGACATTGCAATTTACTGTTAAATATATAAAGTTTAATGTATTTTATTTTCTAAACAGGCTTTGTATGAAGCTTTGATTAGACAAGAAGAACTTCTGGCATACATTGATAGTCAGGAAAGAAGCAAATTCGAGGTAAGTAAACATGTTTGCATCTTTTATAGATTCAAGAGATAAATTCCAAATAATTCTTACTATCTTGTTTTGGAACTCTTAAAAGTATGTCCAATCTTTTTTGTAAAGCAGAAAAAGAAGTTTTGCTGTTGAAGAGATAACTGTACAGAACGGAGCTGTTCGGCAAAATGATGGAGATATATATTACTTCCTTTCCTGCTTGTATATTTTACCTGCACAGTACTTTGTCTTCAAGATGGCTTTTTAATTTTCATCATAAAATTCTTGTATTATGGAACTCTATTTACACGTCTACTTGTATGTCTTTCTCTTTCTCTTTGCCTCTATTAATTTGAATGTAGATGAATTTAACTACTGAATTATAGATAATTGTATGACACAAATAAAGTTTGATCCACCTTTTAAGTGTATAACTTTTTTATATATGTCTTGAAACCTCTCAAAGAGCAATATAGGAAATGCGAATGAATGTGTATATCCTATCTACGCGACCATGTCTCAATCAACAACGCTGGATCTAGACGTTTCTTGTGATTCATTGGACATATTACTATTTGTTCATCTCCACAGTTCTACTACAAATTTATATTTCATCGATAGAGTTTTTAACAAACCTTAATTTGATCTAACACAACAAGGCAACATAACACCATCAATTCATAATGTTATGTTACGATTTCTGTACTACTACTATTCTGGTCCGGTCAACAAATATACCATAGTGCTCACTAGTTTTGCGCAACCACAAACAAGCCATACCCATCAGTTTTATACGATTCTTACTAGTAGTAATGAACATAACATAATGCCTACTTGTTTTACCCAAAAGATTTAATTCTGTAACTGTATTTTCTTCATGTGCTCACCTTCAATTTTTTTGAGTTATTAACTTGAGGGTTGATCATTATAAAAGCCATTTTTTTCATTCATGCCCCGGTCCAGACTAGCGACCGTGTATTCTAAAAAAGAAGAGGTTTAATTAGTGCTTTGGTCCCCAAATTTATTATTTTAGTTTGATTTGGTCCTTTGATTTTTTTGGGTTAAATTTAATACTCTAATTATTAAAAAATGTTCAATTTGGTCCTTGTGTTCATTTTTGTCTAAAGCCGTCAAGTTTTTGCTCATATGTTCTCTTAAGAAAAGGACACATCATTTGTTATATAAACTCTACCGTTAACAATTTTTACAAAATGGATGATGATGATCAAATTGAAAAAAAAAAAATTAAATGACAAATTCGAATCAAAATAGTAAATTAGAGAATAAAAAATTAATTTAACCAAAAGAAAAAGAAAAACTAGTCACCGTGTAATTTGTTAGTCACCTAGAACTAGAAGAGAGCATTGTCTCCGTATGTAGCTTTCTGCAGATTCACAACACTCCATCCATCCAAACACAGGATATTATACATATTATACATCATCATTCAACAATCCAACAACAATAACAAAATAACCTTATCCTATTAGATAAGGTAGGCCACATGAATCACATTTTATTCAACAATTAATAGGAATGAAAAATCAATTGGATAATTTTTATATACTGTGCAGTTGCATCCATAAACAAGTTAGATACCATGTGTTGATGATAAAAAAATAAAATTAAGAATCTAAATTTATGCTCCTGCGGATTTTGCAGTGAGACAATGTTGGACGCAAACAAAGAATAGGTTGACCTCTCCATGTTATACCAAAGTAGCGACGACTAAAACAAAAATCAAACTCAAAATGAGAAGAAAGTATTAAACAAAGAATAGGTTGTCTTCCCCAGGTTATTCACAGCATAACTTCTATATTACTATCAGGTAACAAATAAGAGTATAAAACTATTTTATCTGTCATACCAGCCATGCCACGTATCACATCTCTGCCACAATTCGGAGTATGAGAAACAGCATCCTTTTTCTCTTCCTCTTTCTTCTCTTCTTTCTTTCTTCCTTTAAGGAGCCAAAACTCACAATTGTTGCTGATTTTCTGAATTTTCTAACATTTTTTATTATCCTTACTCGATCAGTCTCACCAACCACTGTCCAATGGTGGATCTAGGACCCGAAGTCAGAGAAGACAATTTATTTAGAAAAAAATCTAACACATAAAAATGTAGTATTGAATTTAAACACATGAAAATAAGAGGTATAAAATATAAAATTTTAAAATAAATATTTATGGTTTTATTAGAATAAGGGGATACATTTGTTTACCTTCACATTCAAATACAAAATTTTAAGGCTGCAAAATATAAAACTTTAAGATAAATACATGTGACTTTATTAAAATGAGGGGGTGTATTTATCCATCTTTATCCATGAATAGGTTGCCACTGTCACTGTCTTTTTGTCTAGATGTAGGACAATAGAATTAATTCCTTCAACAGTTGCAGGCTGGTGCAGATCTCTTTGGTACTCTTGATAGTACGTTCCAATCTGGTCTTACTCCTTAATAACTTGGGAACGCCACATTTGATCGAAAGATCACAATCTGAAAGCATAACATGCCCATCCTCCCTCGCAAGCACATTCTCTGGCTTCAAATCCTGCACACTATGCCCATCATGTGAAAATACTTTAATGCCAACAGTGTCTCAGCTGCATAACACTAGTGTAGTGTTTTCCAAAACTTACTCAAGTATCTTTATATAATCATAATAATATTAAGTTTATTACACTCTCTAATATGGCTACAAACCACTGTATACACAGTTTATTAACTTCTAAAATTTATACTAATTATTTTTCATTGGATAAATACTCAAATATAACGACTTATTTTTCAAATACAATTTGAGTTTTAGACACCTCTCTGTGACAACAATAACCAATACAAGCAAGAATTTCAAATAATCGAAAGATTGATAATCAACTATCAATTCCTCTTAAGTCAAAGATGGTCATGGCTTGTATTGCAAAAACCACACCTTTATGTAATTTTTTTAAACAAGCCTGAAGGATATAATCATCTAACTAGCTACTTATGACAAGTATATCAATTATATGATTCAAGAGACAACTCTCAGACTTAAATTGATGATCACAATCATTCCACATACAACAAAAGATAACAAAGGTTCAACACATTATAATAACAATCCATAATAGAAATTCTAAGTGCACTAACAAAGATAAGCTTGTTCTACAAATGTAGACAAATATGATCTAAAAGAGTAGTTTAATGTCAGCAATTGACATAAACTACATTCTATTGGGATGAGACTTGCTGGTAGAGATATTGAAGATCTTCAAAATGTTTATCAAAATCATCAAACCTTTTGTCAGCCCTTTGAAACCCCTCACGTACAATATCTGTTACCCGGCTGAATCCATCTTGTAGACCTTGCGTACTAGAGAAAATTCAAATTAACATATCACTATCAGGAGTTACTTGAGGTGCCCAAGGTTGACTACCTTGAGGCTTTTCAGCACTTTCTGAGTCACCACCCTCCTCTCTATGTTCCATAGGCATTGACATGTTTTGATCGGCATGTTGCCACACTCCATCAACTTGTATGACTTTGAATTTCTTCAAGCTTTTTTTATTGAAACGATTAGACCAACCAGGTAAACTCCCATTCTCTACACCAAGATGAATGCAATGAAATTCCATTATCTTGGTTATTAGTAAACCATATGGAAGGGGCATCCCATTAACCTTGCACTTCTTCATATGTTGACAGATGAGGTATGGCCAATTTGATTCGAATCCGTTGGTTGATAGCCCAAAGAAAAAAAATGTCTTCTGTCAAAACTAGTGCATAGTTGCTCCCGCGTGGCATCAAAATGTGCACGAATACATAATGCAAGAGTCTATCTTCAATTGTCAACTACCAGCATTTTTACAGTTATGTCCCTGCAATTCAGGTCTAACCATCGCATCCAATGCCTGACCATGATGATACCCAATGTTGTCAGAAAGTTTGGAAAGCTGAAACTTGTGTCCTTCGTACTTCAAATTAGCTATAGCCAATCAATCACGTGATTTGACTCGAATCTTCACTTTACAAATCTCAGAACACAAGTCACCATTGTCCAATATGGTTAAGTTTGCATAGAAAACTTTTATCAGGTTCAGATAATAGGTACCCTCAAGTGAGACAAAAGTATCAAGTCCTTGGACGGAAAGTAATTCCTGACATTGAAGACCACTAGTCACAAAGTAATCAAAATCCATTATCTTAGGATGGACGAGATCCCTTAAAAGGAAATCATCAGCATATGATGTCATTTGTTTTTGTTTTCAGAAATAGAGACTATGATCCAATATATGTGCAATGTCCTCAGATGCTTCGGGCTCAGGTGATTGAGGTTGAGATGTTTTTTGCCTTTTCTTTTGTTTGCCATCTCTACTTCCTTTTTCCTTAGATAAACTTGACATTGCCCCTATCCATAGCTTGATGAATTTGCCTCGGAATACATTCCACGAGTCCCGTGGCACGATGTGAACCATAAAGTTCCTCAAGAAGATCATAGTGCCTCACTTGAGAAGCTCTCCATTTCACAGCCGATGGTTTAGTCTACATGAATAATATTATAATATTACAATTGGATAACTAAACAATAATCATTTGCAACAAATGAATTAAAGGAAGTGTATAACAACATTTACCTTTATTAGTTCATCCCAAACCATCACCTTCAGCCCCAAACCTCTTTGTCATTGAACTCCATGCAAATCCACTAAGACCATTGAATAGGTCATGAACTTCACACCATCTATCTTTCATTGTTTTTTGTCTATTTTTTACATGATTTTTTTGTAACATCCGTTAATCCTGAATCTCTCAAGGTTTGGACAATTTTTGTGTAAGCTTGTAGTGTCCAACTTCCATCTATCCTACTATTACCTGCTCGAGTTTCTTCAACCATTGCATTTAGTAGATGGTTGTCCATCTCATCCGTTCACCTTAACATCTCTCTTACAGGTTGACTATTATCACCTACTTGTCTCTTTCCTTTTCTCATTTTGCAACCTATAAATTTAACATAAATATTTGTCCATAGAACAATAATAAGGTCAAGTTTACAATAAAATATTTCCACCTCATAAAATGAATAAAGTTCATACACAACAAATGACTCAAATATCTTTGTTTTCTTTTTATACCTATTTACATCCTATTTGTATGTATGTATACATCTAAGGCTTTAAAGAATGCCAGCAAGAGTGCAAGCACACTTGAGTGTGTGTATCTGCGCAATATGGCAGTTTCACCACATACACAACAACAACTCTCATTTAATGGTTTCAATTAATCACAGTGTTTAGAAAAATGATTGGATCTATTGTTGTTGTTGCTGATCATGATAGTTAGAGAATGGAAGAAATTCAGACCATCAAACTATTTTTGAAAATTTTAATATCCTAAACAAAACAAGGGTCTGTTGTCATTGTTTAATCCAAATCCATTTGCAAAAATAGCCACAAATCAGTTGCCCAAATAAAATAAAATAACTGTTAAGCTCATAAGCATAATCGATTATGCTTATTCGCATAACCGGTTCCAGGCCAAGAAAATAACAAATTGGAGCACTTTGGACAATGGAAGAAGCATGTATGTGGCAGATCTGAATTCAAACCATACACAAAAACAGAAAAAGTGAGAATAATATCAACTAAAACAACTTGACTCAGCTCCATATTGGACATCCAACAGAACATGGAAAAGGGAAAAAAAATAAAGAGCCAACATGCGTGAAGAAAAAAGAGACCGAAGAAGAATAAAATAGCACATACCTGCTGCGTGCAGAAGAAGAGCAACGTGCTCAGTGTCAATTTCTTCGCACTTCCGCTCATTTGAGAGAGGAAATATCGAATCCGAATCCTCTCTCGCGCTTTCTCTCTCGCGTTTTCTCTCCTACTCTCTTCAGCACAAGCATGAGCCATTAGATTAATTCAATGGTTCTGATTTCAAAACAAAAAACGACACACACAAGGAAATTGGTGCAGACTCACGTTTCTTTTTGGCATTTAGATTTTAATTATCAATACTAATACAGAAAATAAACTATATTCTTTAACCAAATAATCTAGGTTCAAATTCTTGTTTTAAATATGTAACAATTATGTTGGAAGAAAAAAATATCTCACTTTTTGTGCATTTATCGAGAACTCATTTATATCAATATAATTATCAACAAAAAAAATACGAAAAATAAACCATATATGATTAAATTCTAAACTCCATAATAAATAACTTAAAATTATATTTTATCATCAAATAATAATGGATAAAAATAATTATGAATTGATGTAAATTGAAAAAATATATTAAAGAGTTAAAAAAAGCCGAGAAAATATGTTAAAAATGAATATTTTAACGGTACTAATTTGAATTTTAAATATAATTTTGAAAATAATTCAAAAATAAAGTATTTAAATATATAAATTATTTTTATATTATAAAATTTTTAAAAAATTTAATATTTATACATTGAGGATCTTTTTTCTCTTTCTTTTCAATCACTTAATCAATCTTATTTATTTATTAATACATTACATAAGAGAAAGAATGTTATCCTGTGGAAGTGTGTATAGATATGAAACCTCAGAAGCCTTGGTTGCGATAACAAGGTATTCCAATAATCGTCCATGCATCAATTTAGAACTTGTCAGAGGCTTTACCCTACAAGCATGGACTCCAAAGAAACACACGGAGCTAGAGTACAAAAGTAAGCACAAGATAACAAAATAAAGAAATTAAACTTCAAAGAATAAAAGAATAAAGCTTAGATAAGTACAAAAATGTGAAGTTGCATAGTATTGAGACGCAAGTCTCTGCAAAGGCACCAAAAAAACCCATTAACTCGTTGGCAAACATACTGAATAATCAAGTAGTATTCAATAAAAATATCATTGCCTTGGATACTCGCGTAATACTTGACAAATTTTATAAACATTTTACTATCTAACGTAACAAATAAAACAATAAAACCATAACATTCAATAAAACACAAGTTTGAAATTATTTTTGAGTTTCTACATAAAAATACTATAAATCAAATGAAGTTAAATTTCATCGAATCAAACTCTCTTTACAATAAAGTACAATATCCATCTTGAAATTTAATATTAATATCCGTCATCATTCAAAAATAATGTTCTAATCTCTAATTCTTTGATGAAAAAGAATCTATGTTCCTCTATTAAATCTCAATCCCTTATACATTTAATAAAAGGAACTTACTTTAAGCTTAATGACTCAAAGATACAATAACCCTCATCCAATTCCTAACTCCAAGGTTTATTAACTGCTCTATTATGATTCAAGATGAAGAGGGTATTTTCCAATCATAATTTCATCCAAAAATCAAGTTATAGAAGTATTTCTCAATAACAAATCATAACAACGATTAAGAGTAGAAGTAAAACACTAATATTAAAAAACAAGATGCATATATAAACATATTTCAAAAGAAATAATTGAAAATATAAGATTTAGTTACATCTAACCCCAAACAAGGGCAGGATCTAGTTACCTATTTCCATGGGTAGCACCAAAATACAATAATTGAAGGAAGAAATGGAAGAAGAGAGAAATGGGAAAGCTTTTTCCAAATAATGCCTTTTGTTGTGCAACGAAGCCCCCTTCAAAATAGAGATCTGGTCCTCTTTTATAAAATCCCCATCAATCACAGCTTTTTAATGAAGATTAGCTTAAACAAAAAATTTCAGCTTAAGTGGATTCTAAAGCTCCACATTCTGTTTTGATTTCGCTTAAGTCAAATCTTTTCTGGCTTGAACCAAAATTTGCTGCAACTTTCCCTTTTAAGCTTTCTCAATCTTTGCTTTAAGGTGCCTTTCAATCCACTTGGAATCCCTACAAAATAATCTATCATAGGCACAAGTAACTTATCAAAATGATAAACTAAAGAGAAAAATTACATATTCATAAATTATAATTATAAAGGTACAAACAAAGTCCTAAATAAGAGAAAAGATAAGATAATTGTTTAAATTCAAAATCTCAACTAAGTACTGTTGACAATTTTCAATATGAAACATATGAAACCTTAGACATGATTTTTTCAGTCCATAATTATAATGCTAGGTACAAAAACAAGTGTTGAGAATATGTCTTATATCTTTAGCTTAGAAAAGAATAATTTAGTTTATTTTTAACAATTTTTGGTTGAAGAGTAAATGGAGTGTCACTCTGGCAGTGTAGGTAGTGGTAAGTAATTAGTCCTATGCCCAAGTGAAGTTGTCCTACATATAAATAAGTTGCATCCTTAGAATTAAGGCAGGTGATGTGAAATTCCCTAACACTTTTCTCCTACTTGAATTTGAGAGATAAAATTTGCTTCAGGCTAAACAGACAGCAATTCCTACTGTTTTACTAAGTCTCAAATTTAGAAGAAAAAGGTTCGTATGCTTTGCCATTAATTAACATTGAATTGGTCAGTCCACCAATTACCTGCTCAGGTGTAATTTTCTGGTTGTGAATGTGAAGTTACGTGTAAGTTGAGTCTTCGTATCATTATCTTTTTTCAGTTCAAGATGTTGTAGCTAGATGACTGCTTAGATATAGGAAATGTGAAGTGCATGTCCTGATATCAATGTGACCTTGTCACAACGACACTGGATCAAGACGTTTCTTGTGATTCATTGTACATGCTATTATTTGTTCATCTTCACAGTTCTTCTACTACTACAAATTTACGATCCATGAATGAAGTTTAACAACCTTAATTTGATCTAACACAGCAAGGCAAGTTGGCAACATAATATCATCAATCCATAATGTTATGTTACAAATTCTTGTACTGTTGGTCTGGTCAACAAACATATCATAGTGCTGCTCACTAGCTTTGCACAATCACAAACAGACCACGCAAATCAATTCTTTTTTTGTTGGAAGTAAGGTATCCCCAAAGCCGGAAGTCGTAGGATTAACCCTGGAGACGTAGAGATCACTAAAGTGGGATTTGTCACTTCCAACAAAGTTATCAGCATGTTTAAGAAATCCAATCATCTATTAATTGTGTTGGACCTTATTGGTCCATCAATTTTATTTATACAAATGTTACAAGTAATAGATAATAGATTTTTATGAAAATCATAACATAATGCTTACTTGTATTTTCCAAAATTTTAATTTCTGTAACTAGTTTTTTTCATTTGCCCATCTTCAATTTTTTTTTGTTTTTAATTAAGGGTTGATCTTTATAGAACCATTTTTTTTCATGCCTCAGTCCAAACTAGTGACCATGTAATTCTTTTTATAGTCACCTTGCTACTAATGCAGATATTGAAAAAGAAGAGAGCATTGTCTCCGTACGGATCAAATAAAATTGATTATGGCCTATGTTTAGAACCATCATTATAGTTTATACGGCCAGTCTCGCAGCCGAGGAATTCTGCAGATTCAATGCAACACTCAATCCATTCAAGCAGAGGAATACATATTATGCATCATATTCAATAATCCAACAACAATTACAATAGCAATAACCTCATTCTATTAGATAAGCTCGGTTACGTGAATCACATCATATTCGACAATAAGAATGTAAAATCAATGCGATAATTTTTACATAATGTACGGCTTCATCCATAAATAATTTCGATACCATGTTTTGATGACAAAAAAATCAATTTAAATTTCTGCTCCTGCAGTGCAGATGTTCCAGTGAGACAAGGTTGGACGTGAACAAAGAAGAGGTAACATATAAACTATTTTATCTGTCATAAAGAAATTAACAAGATAGTACGAATGGCACAAGAAAAATTAATTATTTACTTAATGAAACAGTGACTATACCCATCTTCAACAGTCACATACCAGTGAGGCCACACATCACATCTCTAGCTCAAATTCGGAGTATGAATAACAGCATCCTTTTTCTCTTCCTTTTCTTTTTCCTCCTTCTTCTCCTCTTTTCTTCCTTTGGGGGGCCAATACTCACAATGGTTGCTGATTTTCTGAACTTTCTAACAGGCTTTACTGTCCTTAATGGATCAGCCTCACCAATCACTGTCACTGTGTTTTTGTCTGGGTCTAGGACAATGGAAGCGATTCCTTCAACAGTTGCAATCAACTTCATCACCTTTTGCCGGCACCTTGAACAGCAGAAGTTCTACTTACACCACACAAGTACCTCACATAAACCAAAAAGTAGATAAATCTTACACCAAAATGAACAAAACAGCTGAAAGTACTTCAGCCTGTGAATGTAAGTATAGGATTCTAGAAGAAGTGAGGTGAGAGGTCATAACATTTATCATTACATTACATAACAAAAAGAATGTTATATATCATGTGGAAGTGTGTAAGGATATGAAATATTCATATATGAAACCTTAGACATGATTTTGGAGTCTATAATTACAATGCCAAAACAAGGTACAGAGAAGATTTGCTTGATTAACTCCCATCTATTATTCCCTGACTAAGCTTTCATGAATTTATGGGCATGTTCTACTCAAGAAGTTTAGTTGAAGAGTTAATGGAGTGTCACTGTGTCAGTGCTGGTAGTTGTGGGTAACTGGTGATAAATGCTGGTCGGAATTTAAGTTAATGTCTTGTCAACTATTATGCGCTCCCAAGTGAACTAAATGCATACAAAAAGCATCTACTACTTTAGGTACCTTTTCTTCTACTTGAGCTTGAGATATATATTTCTAGTATGTGTCTTGACTCCTGAGTCTTTATTGAAAGAAAGGAAAATTAAACCTCTTTAGTAGACACGGTTTGAATTAACTTCTAGTTCATGGCAGCTTTTCAATTGTGCTGTCAACACTTTTTTAAGATAAGAATGTACAACAAAATTTCTATTAAGTACCAGTGAAGGAAATGTTTTTATAATTTCTTTAATCAATTTATTCTTGTATAATTTTCTCTAATTTTTGGACCAGAATAGCTATGTAGAATTAGTATAAATAGAGTTTCTCCTTGTTTTAACTTTTTTATATATATATTTGAGAGTGTTCTCTTCTTTTTCTTGAGTTCTTTGAGCCATTTTGGTAATCAGAACTTGGTTCTAAATTTTGGTGTCGAGTTTGAGTGAGAGAACTGTCTAGAATTAGTCTAATTATGGAATTTTGAAAAGGTGTTCAATACAAAGACCACATGCGCCTTGAGTGGTATGGGTGTTCATGGGTCAGGTTATTTGAATAACCTAACTGTAATCATATGAAAGTTGGATTTCATAACCATAATCATAACTTATTTTTCATAACCGAGTTTGGTATCTGTGTAAAGCTTGTTTTGAATTTTAAAAAACTGGCTATATAATCAGTTACATATCCAAAACTGATTATATAACTGGTTTTGATTTTTAATCCAAGACCAAAGTTGAAGATGAAGATGTTTTAGGCCTTGGCCGTGGTCAAACCAAAAATATCCTAATCGAGGCTGAGGAGAAGATGCTCCGACCTAGGTGAAACTAAATATACTCTAGGTCGAAGTATATTTATGGTTAAATTTTCTGTAACAAACAGTGTTGCCCGTGCAGAGCATGTTCACTGGTCTAGTTATTATAAAATCAGTTAAATATGATTATAGTTAACATGAACATCGTAATTTAGTCTCAAAATTTTTTAAATCCAATCGATGTTATCCTTTCCCGGCTGATTGAACCAAAAGCGTTAGCCGACAAAAAACTGTGAAATTGACATCTGTCCTTGAGACTTGTCGTGGGCCACATATCTACAGACTACATTATAAACAGTGATGAGAGAATTTATCATAATAACAAACAAGCTTCTCAAACCAACGCACCCCATGCAGAATACTAACACTAAATATGTTTTGCAAAAAAAAGTTATTTTCATAAGATATCATATTTCAGGAGGCAACAAATACTAGATGAACCAGGAAAAATAATAAAAATACAAGCACAAACACGTAAACAGGGGAATCTGACAGCCCCAACATACTCATGAAGTAAGAAAAGAACACTATCGAACCTATTAAATCTCAATATGCAGCATTAGATGCCTTCAAGCCTGTCTCTTCATTTCTTCCTTGATCCATTTTGATGATTTGTCTGTAGCAGTTCACTATCTTCTTATCTAATTCATAGTAGTCTTCCACTTTACTTAAGCGCTTTAAATCAAGGTCGATAAAATACACCTAATATAGATCAAATTGCAAACAAACTAAGATATTCAGTGCATAACCATTACAGCTGAAACTCATTTTTCTGGATAAAGATAAAAAGAATAGCATCTTTAAGAATTGCAACCTACGGCATAAATCATAAATTATGTCTGATAAATATTGTTTGATTGTTTCTTTTAAAAGTCCCTTGTCTTTTTTGAGAAGTACTACAATGGGGATGCTCTTCAAAGCTGCTGTGACTGAAAAAGTATGAAATACCTAGAAACATTTTATCTTTTCCTAATTTGACCTTGCACCCATTAAATTTTATAACACCTGTTTTTAGTAACTTTAAATACTTGGAGCAGTGGTACAATAACTTCTACCAAACCCATTATTGATTAAGGTGAATTCACATCATATTATATCTTTCACCAAACAAATTCTGAGTGACAGTTAGAAGTAGCTGTTTATAGCACCTACAGGACAACAGTTTTTGAAAAAGCTGCAGCATCCCCAAGCAAGGCCTTAAATCAACATTAAAATGAACTGAACAGATTCATGCAAACACTATAAACCAAAAATTTCAACCAATAATAATAACAGTGATGTTCTGCCTACCTTATAATCAAAGGATTGCTCCGTTGAGTCCAGATATACATTATCGTACACAGATCCAGAATCCTCCTCATTCCTTGGTCTAAAACACAACATCAAACTGCAGTCTTTTGCAGTTGTTGCTATCAGGTAGTCCTTTACAATTCTCAAACTTTCATCCAGTGAAGCTGAATGCAAAGGGGTATATATTTTTGCCTGTTCTTCACTCAATTCCTTACACACCATGCACTGTTGAGAAGTAATGTTATAATATGCATGGATGACCCCTTCTATGTCAATATTATCAAGCTTCTGCACCTTCAGGAGCTTATCAAGGACTCCTGATTTTTGCAAAGCCTCAGTAACAAGAGTAGATAAGTTATTTGTACATAGATCATCATCAGCTCGAATGATTGACTTAAGTTCATCTTCAAATGCTTTAGCAATACAAACATCTGTATTTTTTGCAACACCTCCCAGTCCTCCAAGTATGAGAGAGCCATTCAAAAATACACGAAAATTGTTTTGAGGAGTTGTAAGGAGACCTTTAATAGCTTTCAGAATTCTTTCCTTGGATCCAGAGAACAGATCAAGTGGATTGTACTCACTTAGTTGCGATATCTACAAACATATTCAAAGAATTTCTAACTCAGATTTAATGCCAAATAAATAATGGACATTGACTATTACAACATCAATCATAAGACAGAGAATTAAATGCTGAGCCTAGAACATATGACAACAGGAAGTATGCACTATGCAGCCACTAGATCACCATAAAAGGTTAAATTTTGTAGGATGTACCTCTCCTTGAAGCAATTTCAGAGTTTGGTGCATTTCAAATCGGGTTATTCTCCTTTTGATAGCATTTACTTCAGATATGAATCTTGAAAGAGGAAGAAATCCGCATTTGGGCTACTTTTCAAGGTAAAATAAAAGTTATTGTTACAACCAAGCGAAAGAGAAAGACTGAGAGGAAAGGGGTGAAGCTGAGATAAAGATATTCAATTTAAACTGAAGTATTCTTTAAGGAGAGAAAATAAACCAAAAAATAACAGTGTGTGACATAATGCAGGCAATACCTTTATCTCAACAGATAAGCAGAGGCTAGATCCTTGACTGCCTGAAATGAAACATAAAGCTTAATACAGAACCTTCAAACATTTGACAAGTTTATGTACTAACTCCTCATACTGGCAAATGATGATATCTCAGCTATTTATGACACAGTGCTAAAACTTAGATATATTTAATTTAAAAGGAAAAACAGAAAAATGTTAAACAGTAGAAGCAAGTTCAGTGTTACACATCACATTACCATAAGCAAAGAGAGAATGATCTGACATGAGAAGGCCAAAATCACAATGTGCATCAACCCTGGCAGCTTCAACTCGCCACGCAGGACGTTGACCAGAAACATTCTTCTCAACCAACTCAAGGAATTCCCTGGTCACCAGGACGTGCATCTAACAAATACCAAGGAGGCATAGGTCAATGATCACAATCACAATCACAATCACTTACTTTCTCACGCAACATCTTAACCACTTCATTCCAAAAATCACAGCAATTCACTAAACCCATTTTTATCAATAACAAAACTGATCTTCAACACATGATAATAAAAACAACCACTTTCAGTCAATAAAACAACTTCCGTTTATGGGTTTCTGACGAAAAATTCTAGAAGAGGGACAATGCAACAGTCACTGACATACATACATGCATGCATGCATACATACATACATACATACATACCCCAGCATCAACAGAGTTGGAACCAAGCAAAGGCTTCATAACATGCTGCACATATAGTTGACCAACTATTTCCTTGTCTGAAGAGGAGATAAGTTGATGCACATCTTTCCAGAGAACACGTTCATGTGGAGTCAAAGCTATGCTATTCCTCACACTCACACTCTTTGACTGCGATCCATTCCTTGGAGCCTTACGTATGCGGACCACTTTCCCAATCTACACACACAATACACATTAAGCTTGGAAAAAAAAAATCATATAAGCACACAATTCAGCTACAACAAGCAACGGAAAGAAACCAAAAAACACACAAAAGAAGGTGAGGATCCAGCGTAAGCGAGCACAAGATTAACTGCTCCTTCCCCTCTGTAAACCCAGTCAGCTGCGTCTTCCTCTTTCAAAGTCAATGCCATCTGTTTCACCTGAAAAATCTGGTTCAGCATTTCATCAAACACTAAGAAGACAGTTCAAACAATAAAGGGTACCTCGTGCTTCCAAGGGGAGAAAAATGGAATGCAGCTACTACTTCAAATTCTAAACTCTAACCACAGGAACAAGATCAAAACGAGAAACACGATGTTAAATTTATGTTGTCTTAGATTCAGTTATAAACAGTAAACGTAGACAATGGGAATAATGAACATGGTGGGAAAGGAATTGTGTGCTGTCTTTCTGTGAGTGGAGTCTCCTTTACGTGTCGATGCCAGAATTTATTTATTTATTTATTTTTATCACAATACCAGAAATTATTCGCTAGTACATGATCACAACGAATCTATTGTCTCCACTAAAATATATATATATAAATCTTTTAAATTGTTAAAGAAAGTTAATAAATATTCAATGTGATTCTATCTTAAATTCTTAATTCTTAACTAGACATTCAGTAGTTTCCTATCGCTTGAGAAAAAAAATTGTTTCATTCAAATATAGCAAATATTTTTTGACAGAACAAATATAGCAAATGTTAAATAGAAATTATTGTAATTCTAAACAAAAAGGAAAATTCTTCAAAAAAAAAAACAAAAAGGAAAATATTTATAATTGCATTTAAATGATAAAATGAAACTATTGAGCAAATGAATTAATCAACACGGAATTATTTTATTTTAAATAATAATCTTGAGTTGGAGTTTTAAATATATAATTGTATTAAACATTAAAAAAAAAAGCTTGGTGGCATAAAATAATTATAATAATTATCTCATGTGAATACTTATATAATAAAATGAAAGAAAAGTTAAACAATAAAAACAATAGTCATTGTATATAAAAGATCAATGTTATTAATGGAGATTGAATTTAATGGGAGGAACTACTCTCTTATTATAATATAGTGAATTGAAGTTTGAATCTATGCTAAAAAGGGTGTTTTATTCTAGTGCCAGGTCATGTTTGGAATGAAATTTTCTTTAAAGAAAGAAATACGTGCAAACAAAAGAAATATATTTAAAAGATAACAATTTAACACATTTTATAACATCTCATTGTATAAAATATTTTAGACGTTGAACTCCTAGAAAGGAATAGTCACGAGTTTTTGAGAAAAAAAGGAACCTAAAACGGAATGGAATAACTGTTTGATAGAGAGGATTTTTTTTTTCCTGAGAACGGGCCAATCTATTGACGAGGTTGATTAGGAAATGCATGATCCTAGTACTTTATGCTAGTATATATGGCAAAGAAACATAAAAGATATGGAATGTTAAATTGTAATTTTGTTTCTCTTATAATTTTTATGCTATGATTTTGATTTTTTTATTTTTTTATTTTAGTTTTCATATTTTTAATAAACAGTAATACTTTAGTTGAATTTGTATATATTTATTTCTATTATTTTTTATATTTTAATTAATTAAATCATTTTTATGCTATGTTAGGTGAATATGTTGGTTCTAGGTGAAATAGAATCAAAATTTTGGATTTTCTTAACTAGGGATCAAAATTACGACAAAAAAATAAAGAAAGTTAAAATCACATATTAAGAATTATAAGGGAATTGAAGATGTAATTTAGACTAAATAGAACTTAACTATTCATGTTTTATGATGAAATTTTTTACAAAAGTAATTTATTTTCTCAATCTTTCCACTTTACCGGGGAGAAAAAAATCATATATTTACATAATCTTATTATTAGTGTGTGTTTGGATGAGTATTAATAAAATTAATTTTGTAAAAATGATTTTATAAAATTAAATTAAATTAATTTTTAGGTAATGTGATTTATGTTTAAATTTTTATATAAAAATAAGTTAGGAGTAAACAGAAATTATTTATAAAGTTACTTTAATTTAAAATCAATTATGGATACATAATTAGTTATGAACTTTTTTCTACTATATAAAATGTAAAAAATTATCTAAAATCAAATTTAAACTCAGAGTCATTCTTCAATATTAGAACAAACAGACACTTAATTTGATCTTCAAATTATTTTTTTTTTGTTTCATTTTATTTTATATTTTTAGATAAGTCTTTCATAAAAAAATTCTTTACCAAAGTGTCCATTTAGTTGGATGGAAGGAAAACAAAATAAGTGGGAATATTTTGAAATTTGAATTGAAAAGAAAATTAAAAAATAAATCAATTGTTTTTTCTAAAGGTCAAGTTTTTTTTTTCTTCTCATTTTTTCTTATTGTAGTCATCATGATATCAGTGGGAAATATTCACTAATTTTATTGGTGACTAATATAGATTAAAACTTGATTAATCACCTTTAATGAGATCTCTCTCCTTAATCACTTTTTTTCTCACCTATAAGACTTGAACTCAAAATCTTATTTAAGGGGACCAAATTAAATATTACCACTTGTTGGTTCTCATATTTTGTAGGATCTATTGTATC
>NC_038250.2:5962101-6015120 GCF_000004515.6 Glycine max
ATAAATAAAATTATAAAATAAAATAAAATAAAAACTAAATCTTAATCTTAATATAAGAAAAATAATATAATAAAATATTTAAAAGAAGAAGACTCACTACAAACACTAACTAGAAAAAAGAAAATAAATTGCTTAACTTGCTTTGTTTTTTACCTCTTAATATCTTTGAGGATAAAAAATGATTTTAATGACTCAAAATTGAAGTAAAGGAAAATAAAAGAAAAGAAAAGGAATACAATATGTAATAACATTACTTAGTTATGCCTAAATATTTTTAGTAGATAACATTTATTATATATTTTACATGTTTTGAGTTTTTTCACTAACCATAAAATATATAAAATAAACTAATAAAATATATTAATATTTTTAAACACTAAAATTGTGAAAATCTAAAAAGGGGTGCACTAATTGGAAGGAGATGACACATATTTGTTAATTTTTATAATAATTATTTTAAAAACTGTATTATCATTCATTTATTATGGATTTATAGTGTAAAATAACTTTACATTTTTATTGCATGAACATTTAACTCTTATTCAAATATTATGAAAAATATTATTTTTTAGTTTGTTTAAATATCGTGGGTTCTCCGTTTGATATGCAATTTAAAGGGAGTAATTGAAAACATGTGATATTTAGAAGTATCGAATGATAACTCAGCAAAAGGAAGAAAAAAAAAAGGCATCGACTGAGAAAATTTTAAAAGGAAACTAGGTAACAAAAAATATTTATTAAGAAATTATTCAAAAAAAATAAAAGAAATTAAGTGATAAAAACAAAAATATTTTTTAAGAAATAAAAATCTAATTAATGTTGCGTATGAAGTAAAGGTCTAGTTCACTGTATACCCTGAAAAGGCCCAAAAAAGTCAACACAAGCATTGGGCTGATGGATATCCTTGTTTAGTATTCCACATGCTCATTCTCTATGTTTGTTCGTCTCATACACATGAGGAGTTGCAGAATAATATTTTGTTTTAGTGATCAACTTGTATTTTTTTTTATCAATAAATGTTCATTCTATTAGAAATATTAGTGGAAAAGATTCAAATCCATAGCTCTTCTCTCCCTCCTTTCTCTCTTTATCTTTTTCCAACGGATCAATCAATCTTATATCTCTTAACTAGCATTTGTTCCTAACTCATCTTTGAGGAGAAAGTATTATGTGATGCAGACCATGACATATTTCTTTAGAGTGAAAAATATAGTTATGTATATAACGTAAGTGGAGAGTGATCGAAACCTCACAATGGTATACTATATAATAATTTCTTTCCTCAAACTTATAAAAGGTTCATTCACAAAGACAAAACTGTATATGTATACTGTTTAACTCATTAAGGTTGGAATTTGGAATTTGAATAGTGAACACGAGGTCTTAAGTTTGATGTTATCAAGGTTTCAAATATCGGTTTGTAATCACGTTATATGTTTATTGATATCACAATAAATTGTAAAATAATAATTTCAATTACAATCGCATCGTAGACATTTTAAAAATGTTAATATTGTGGTCCAAACCACCGTCGCTCATCTCTTTTAAAAAGCTTGATGCTGATAATTGTTACTGTTGTAAAAAAAAAAAAAGAATGAACGACAAAAAGTAGCTAGTTATACTGTGCATATAGTGTTATTTTACTAGAGTCTGGTTTCACACTGACTAATGTTTACTCTTGCGTCAACCTTCAACCATCAAACAGATCCTCTTCGAAGACCCATTTTGATGAATTAAAGCTATTTACATCTATTTAGTATGATAAATGAGTTTATCATGTGAATAATTACGTACATGAATATAAGTTGGAATAAAATGGAATTGATGAATCACCTAAAGAAAGTTACAACCACTGGTTTATATAACATCATCGCTTCTTAGCTTTTAGAATAAACATCGATACATGCACATGCAACACCACAAAAAAATAATGTCAATCACTGCATTACATATGAATATGAACATGTACCAAAACCAAAATCCTCGAATAATTAATCAAGTTGACTTTGTATTCTATTGCTTTCGTGATTCTTGTCTTTGGGAAATGAGCATTCTAGAAGGCCATTTTCCCCTGTTGCAACTTTGCTGCTTCTGGTTTGCGTTTCCTTTAAAAAGAAAAAAAGGAGAAAATATCACGTTTTCCTCTTCCTTTTCGTTTATTTTACATACACGATACTTGTTTACAAATGCGATTGTTTTCATGAAGTATGGAAACACACGAGAGTTTCCATGATGTTGAAACGTTAAACACGTGCTCATTTGAAACTTGAATCAGTTTCTACTCTATTCATGGGCCACCTTGACACATGTGATCGACAACAATAAAAAAAATAAATCATTAACTACATTCTTAATTAAATTATTACAACCTCTTTTTTAAATGATCCCTGAAGTAAAAAATAAAATAAAATAAAAACCATTCAAATTCTTCAGAAATATTAGTTCTTCAAATATTA
This sequence comes from Glycine max, assembly GCF_000004515.6. Taxonomy (NCBI): domain Eukaryota; kingdom Viridiplantae; phylum Streptophyta; class Magnoliopsida; order Fabales; family Fabaceae; genus Glycine; species Glycine max. Next base: position 5,964,558 of record NC_038250.2, read on the forward strand.
CAAAAAAAACTCTGTAAATTAGTCCTTGAGCTTTACTAAAATACATTAATTTTAAAGATTAAAGGCATGGATATTTAATATTTCAAGAATTAAAGATTTTTATTGTTTTAGAGACTATAAGAGGAGAGAATGATACTTCAAATATGAAATTAATAGTTTATTTGCAATTAATGTACTTTGGAAAGACCTCATACTACTTTTGGGCGTGGGAACAAATAAAATTTTAAGAAGATCTAATATTTTAGTTTGTTATTGTTTAGGATAATGTTGTTTAATATAATTAAAATTTATAATAAATAAATACATTTTAGTATGTAAATTGTAACATCCTAAATTTTTTTCTTATAATTATTGTTATTAGTTTCAATATAAAAATTAATAGTATAAAAGTTTATTTGAATTAAAATGATATATATAGAGAGAGAGAGTTTGTATTGTAATATATTAAATTTCATTGAAATAAAAAAGTATGATTAATTGTTTTAAATACTTTATTTAAAATTGATTGAGTTAAATAATTATTTTATTATTAAAAAGATAGGTGATTAGTATAAGAATTACTGAAATTATTTAATAATTATAAGATAAAGTGTAACAATTTCATATGATAATTAAAAGGATTAAAAGATTATTATTGTGAAGATAATTATTAGAGTAATAATATATTGTATATCTAGTTTGGATAAAATATTTATTATATTTGAATTGATAATCCTTGAAATTATTTTATAGATGATATCGGGCAAAAATTAGTAAAACATGTAGGATTAAGAAGAAGGAAGGAACAAAGAGAATTCTTGTTCATGCAGTAAATAGAGAAGAGGAAAAATAAGAGAAGAATGTAAATTATTATCCTTCAAGAGGTGAGTAGAACAATATATTTTTAAAATTCTATGGTATAGATTTTTGGATATGCGTCTTCTTGAGTTTACTAATCATAAATCGATAATTTGATACATTGATCCTTATGTGAATTAATCCTTGTGGTAATTGTAAAATTTAGGTTTCGTGTTATTCTTGCCTGAAATTATTTAAGTGTCTGATATAATCATACAAACATGTCGCGTGGGGTTTAATTTAATTTTACAAAAAAGAGTATTGCAATGTACAAATCTTCATTAGCTGCATATTAAATCTTAAAATTTATTTGAAAATTCATAAATAAGCATGCTTGGATTTTGTGTTTAGCTATCATTGACTTATATGATGCCATAATTTAGGGTATGACTTTGTGAATTAACAACATGTATGGAATTAGAGTATTTATTTGGTAGTTTTCTAGAATGATGTTTTGTAATTATGTGTGAATTGGTGATCATCTTTTGGAAAGTGATGATAATGTATGTTTATTGTATTATGAGAATTGAATATGATAGATACCTCAATGTAGGATGAATGAGATCTTAGATACTACCTCCATATGAGATAGAAAAGAGATTTGAGATATCTACATCTAGGACGAGAAAGAGATTTTGAATACATTCATTTATGATGAGAAACGTAATGAGATGTCATTACATGAATATAAGCTCATAGACCTTTTAAAGAATTTAAAATCACACCGATTTTAGAAACCAAAGAATTGAGTCCAATAGTTATGAGAATTATTGAGTTGTGTTGTAATAATATTTATTTGTTTGTTCAAGAATTGAATTAGTGAAATGTTAATGTTTATTTAATGAACTGTTATTTCGTTGTATGAATAATTTGTGATTGTTTTATAAGCATGTATATATTATTTTTTTATTTAATTTTGCGGATACCATGGTTGAATTTTTCCAATTGTTGTATCGCTTGAGAATAATACTATTTACAAATTTTTTTAGAACTTATTTTATTTACTAAGATTATATCTTATTAAATATTATTTTTCAAAGTTTGAGAAAGAAATTTTTGAGACAAAAGAGAACTGAAAACTTAGTTCATTGTTAGTTAATCTTTGTAAATATTCATATTTAAGAATAAAATTATTTATTTATGTAATGACTCATTTATTTATAATATTTGAAGGAAAAAATTAAATACATTCACAATAGTGTTATTTTTAGTGAACTAAACATGAATATTCTCTATTTTCTGATTATTACATTGATAATTAATGGAAATGTGTAATTATGAACCAAACAGGAATATAGTTTAACTAATAATAATGGATAGTTGGAAAACTACACTAATAAATACGTACATATTTTTAAAAAGATAATAATTTCAGTAATAACAACACTATTTACAACTATTTCATTCACAAATTACTAGAATTATTCATATTAAGTTATGAATGAAAAATATGTAATTATGAACCAAACATGAATATTCTCTATGTTCTGATTATTACCGTGGTTTTCCAATTATCCGGCGGGATAAAAGATAAAATAACGAGCGATAAATGTTGGATAGTTGGAAAATCACAATAATAATTACACATTTTCCATCATACGAATGGTGAGAAAATATTTATGAAGGATCCACTCATTTTTTTTTGTTTGGTTCTTTATTTCTCTAATCGGAAAAGAAAAAAAGTTAAATCAATTTCCTTTAGCGTTCACATCCTCTCCATTTGTGAAGAAATTGGACATCTCTTTATAGTAGATGTATCAATAATTTGTGGATTAAATTTTTCAATCGTTAAGATTTAATTCCATTTAATTTAAAAAATAGAGAATATTTGAACACCCTTTGTGTTTTCTTTTGGATCGACAGCTGATTAATTAATTAGCTATTAGCTTATATGAAGTAGCTGATTTTAAATACAATGTGATTCACTTTCTTCCTCTAAAAAAATGATTCACTTTTGTCAAGTAATTTTTTGTAAGAAGGTACTCTATTTTTCAATGTATGTTGTTAGGTTACTCTAAAAGCTTTTGAAATCTTTTAGTGAGAAATTTAGGATGATACAAGCATGCATATGTAGTGTTAAATTTTTATATTGATTGAAATTAAATGAAGTGTCAAAAAGGAAAGTTATAAACGAAATTTGGATCAATATAAAAATTTCAATCAATATAAAAATTTAACACTTCATTTCTGACACGATTTGTGGACGAACCAGTAGAAATTCCTTGAGGCATAATTTTTTCACCTCTAAGAGTCTCAAGTGCTTTCTAGAATATTAGGTTTCTAGAATATTAGGTGAAGATCTATTTTAGTCCCTCTAGTTAGATGTATGACTATAGAGAAAAAAAAATTCAAAATGAATTCATGTGATTTAATAATAATAAAAAATGACAATTATAGTGACAAGAACTGTTGGATCAAGTGGCATCAGAATAATTAAGAAGGGGGTTGAATTAATTATGAACGTGTCTTGACTAATTAAAAATCTATCATTCTTAATGTTATTAGATTCAATTAGACTTTTACTACTAAGTCAAGAAAGTAAAGAACAGAAATAAAAATTTAACCAAAAGTAAAAGTGATAATTAAAAGTACACAACGGAAATTAAAGAATGTAGGGAAGAAGAAGACAAACACAAGATTTATACTGGTTCGTCCACAAACCGTGCTTACATCCAGTCCCCAAGCAACCTGCGGTTCTTGAGATTTCATTTCAACCTTGTAAAATCCTTTACAAGCCAAAGATCCACAAGGGATGTACCCTCCCTTGTTCTATTTGAATAACCAAGTGAATGTACCCTCCACTTGAACTGATTCACAAGAGATGTACCCTCTCTTGTTCTCAGTATAACAATCCCCAAGTAGATGTACCCTCTACTTGTACCACAAAGGATGTACCCTCCAATATGTTGGGACAAAGAATTCTCAGACGGTTAATCCTTTGAATCTTTGTAAGGGGAAACAAAAGATATCTCAGGCAGTTAGTCCTTTGAGATCTTTCGTTTAAGGAGAAGGGAAGAGTCAAAAGAATTCTCAGGCGGTTAGTCCTTTGAATCTTTTGTAAGAGAGAAGAGAGACACAAAAGAATTCAGACGGTTAGTCCTTCTGTTCTTTTGGCAAAGGGAGAAGAAAATGAAAAATATGAATAACACAAGTTTTTGAACAAAGAACTTTTTTTGGAAGAGAAAGTATTGAACAAAAACTTTTAGAAAAATGAAGAGAAATAAAATAGAAAGTTCTGTTGAAAGTGTTGAAAGAGATGAAAGAAGATATTGAAAAGATTGTTGAAAGATTGATTGATGAAATATGTTCAGAAATTCATGCCATGGTCACATATTTATAATCTCTTGATGTCTCAAGTTAAAGTTTGTGACTCTCGGCAATTTCTTTAAAACTTGTCACCTTTTAAACATTATGACTCTTTTGAAAACTAGTCACTTAAAAAGTTGTGACTTTTAAAAAAATCTTCAGAAACAAGTCACTTTAATAATTGTCTTTTGAAAATTTATTTTTTGAAATCAGTCACTGGTAATCGATTACCATTAAGGTGTAATCGATTACACATCAATAAATGTGACTCTTTATGTTTAAATTTTAAAAATCAAAACGTTTAGAACTCTGGTAATCGATTACAAGTATTGTGTAATCGATTACACAAGTTTAAAATGATTTAAAACTGTTTAAACACAAGTTGTTACTCTTGAAATTTGAAATCATATCTAACATTTTAAAACACTGGTAATCGATTACTACCTTCTGGTAATCGATTACTAGAGAGTAAAACTCTTTGGTAATGATTTTGTGAAAACTTCTTGTGCTACTCAATGTTTTGGAAAACTTTTTTAGTACTTATCTTGATTGAGTCTTCTCTTGATTCTTGAATCTTGATCTTGATTATTCTTGAATCTTGATTCTTGAAACTAGATTCTTGAATCTTTGAAATTTGCTTAACTCTTGATTCTTTGGCATCATCAAAATAACCTTGAAATCTTGATTCTTGAAACTAAATTCTTGAATCTTTGAAATTTGCTTAACTCTTGATTCTTTGACATCATCAAAATAACCTTGGAAGACATTGTTTCCACAATCTCCCCCTTTTTTATGATAACAATCCTAAAATCAAGAGAATACATACAATTTTTGTTCTACCGTTCACTCATCCCTTTCTCCCCCTTTCTTTTTGAATTTATGCTTAATTTTAAAGTTTTGAAAATATAATATCTTGATTTCTTAAAATATCCATTTTTCTCTCCCCCTTTGGCAACATAAAAAAGGCCAAAATGCGTAAAACATACATAATTTAAAACATACATAAAGAATATTTTGTAAAACAAACATAAAAGATTCTAAACCATTCATGAAGCAACACATGAATAAACTAAATTAAAATGCAAACCACATAGTTATATATCACATTAATATTTTATTATAGAAGGAGCATGAAATAGGTGAGATGAAAAGAAAGATAACAAATAAGTAAGAGATATAATGGATGATGTGATAAAAAAAGATGAGAAAAATGTAAAAAAGAAAGAAAATTATAAAAGTGATGTAATATAAATGATAAAAGATCAAATTACTTTAAAAGTAATATCTTTATTATTTATTTTTTTGAAATTTAGCTAATGGTTATAATGTATAGTTGATCTTGACTATTAAATTGTAAGAAAATGAATACTGGGAATGAAAAATAACTCTTTTATATATAGTTATTTTTGAAGTAATTTCATCACTTCTCAAGAAAAAAATGTGTTTGGAAAAGATAAAAAGTTGTGAAAAAATGGTAAGAAATGTATGTGCAAATACAATGCTCTTGAAAAAAAAAACATTTTTGGAATGTTATATTCCGGTACATATGACGAGGCATAACCACCAAACTATCGTCTCTATTTGTTTTTGTGGTTGCTATTCTTGGACAAGTTTGCGAGACTCTATTAATACTATGGCTCTTCACTCCTACCTCTTAAGGCACTTCCCCGGATAGAAGGAATCATTCATCAACTTTTCATTTTCCCTTTTGGTTTCGTCTTCAAGTCCAACTCCAACATAGTAACACTTGTTACCATGCAAACAGCTCGAAGGAAACAAATGGAAACGTCGGAAGTACTTCACATGAACAAAGGCACGGGCGAAACTAGCTATGCCGTGAACTCTTCCGTTCAGGTTGCCATTCTCATAGTAAATGTTTAATTCATTTCTCAAAATACATAATATAACCTCCATTTCTATTTATAAAAAATAAGTTATAGCATATTTTATATTATAACTTGTTTCTTATATATAAGAAAGTAGTATTAATTGTTGTTGAGTCATATATTGGTTTAGATTACTTGGTTAAATACTGTGTGAATTATTATAAATTAGTTTGATTCTTACTAATAATAAAAAAAATAAACATAATTTCAGACCAAAAATTTATAAAACTCGATTACGTGTCACGGGGATATGAACGGAGGCCATTGTATAATCTTAGACTATAAAATAATTTTAATTTCTCAGTCCTTAAAGCTTTGTTAAAACCTTTGAAATGTTTTTGTGTGAATTTTGCAGAATACGATAATCTCTTGCGCAGAGCCAGCAACAAAGAAAGCTATTGTGCAAATTCTTTGCTCAAGTAATTGGCCTGAGAAGATGGGCATTGCAGACTTGGGTTGTTCCTCTGGACCCAATGTCTTAAGGGTCATCTCGGAGATATTAGATACTGTGTATTCCACTACATGCCTCTTGGATCGTCCAGCACCTGAATTGGTGGTGTATTTGAACGACCTTTTCACCAATGACTTCAACAACATCTTTGGCTCATTGCCATCTTTCTACAGAAAACAGAAGCAGGAAAAGGGAAGTGGGTTTGGACCATGTTTTGTTTCAGCTGTCCCTGGTACTTTCTATGGTAGGCTTTTCCCAAGCAAGAGCCTCCACTTTGTGCACTCTTCTTCTAGCCTCCATTGGCTTTCTCAGGTATATAGATTAGGAAAATCTTAACTAACGTACTAAGAGTATTAATTAAGAAACTTAATTTAAGTAAAAATATTTTTATTGGGAAACAGAAAATTTGTTATATATCCATGATTTTTGTACGCTTTTATCTCTTATAATTTATATAGTAAATATTTTTTTAAATTTTTTTTACCCAAAATAATCCTACCCACAGAGCTTAACAAGACACTGTGTATGTGCATATATCCACATAATCAGTCAGGTGTTCAAATAAAACTTAAACACACATTTATAAATCAAGTGTTCAAATAAAACTTAAAGAGATGAAAAAAAAGAAACCATCAAACTCATAAAGTAAGGACACAAAATTATTTCAGTTTAATAGTCTCAAGTTATAGTAGTTTTATATACTGAAACAGATTGTCTGTGATGATATCTTTTAAGGCTGTTTCTAAAGGAAAAAAAAATATATACTCAAACAAGATTGATTTTAGTAAAACATCAATGTAGTCTTTACAAAAGAAAATAACTAGGAAAAGACACATAAATAGTGTTAAATTACCTTTTCAAGTTTAAGTTTTATACATATAATTTTTTATGTCATTATATCAATTAAGATTTTAATATAATTTTAGAGTAATCATGAATATAAAAAAAGAGTTTTACTATATAATTTTTTTATGATTGAATTACTTTAAAAAAAACTATTTTACAATATGAATGTATTTAAATTAAATTCAATACACCCACAAAAGGAAATGATGTGAAATAGATAACAGTTGGCCTAAGGGAAACTTGTTTACTCAATTTTAGCATCATTACGTGAAATGGCCAGTTTGGAAACTGGTTCTGTACGGTACCCGACGTTTGGTTATAAAGAAATGGTAAAAATTAGAGGGCGAAAAGTGTCTTCCTAATGGATTTTGATTTTTTTAATATCTATTTTGATTTTTTAATCTATCTTCTTTTTTCATGATATTTATTATATTTTTCGTATTTTATATTTTCTATTTTTTTTATATATCTTCTCTTATTTATAGCCCACTCATTTCACATCTTGCGTAGCAGAAATAAACCCTTTCTACTGAAAGTGATTAAATGTCTTATAAATGGATTTTGATTTTTAAAGAAATAGAAGGAGAAAATTAAAGCCCTCATGTGCTCTATGATTGCCAAGCCCTGATGTCCTTCTCTCTCCCCAAAATTGCTCCGTACTGCAAAAAGAAGACTGACCTAGACTTCAAGGGAAACCCACTCACTTATCACGTGGGTTAGACCTAGTGTCTTAGTCTCCTTAATACTTGTTCTTGTGTTGTTGTATTTATGTAAAATTAAGAATAATGATATATAAATATTTATATTTTTTGAACATTTAACAAATATTTATAATTTTTTTAAATTTTTTTCCTGTCAGATCATATTATTTATAATATTTATATATTTTTTTCTCTTTTATTCACTATGTGTTTAATGACAACTTTAAGTGTCCATCAATACTTTTTTTTTAAATTAACTAATAAAACAATTGCAAACTAAAGGATAAAGAGAGATGGGCTCTTAATTTTTCTTTCATATTTTTTTCCCGAATATTGTGAAGAGACATATATATACTAAGGAATTATATATCCTTGAAAACAAGATCGAATATTTATATATAGTTGACTAGTGCTTAGAAACTAAGTTGAAGACTACTTTTTACATGTGACTAGTGCTTAGAAAGAAGAAAGATAGTTGGACATCTTTCACAACATGCATGTGTATGTGAAACTAAGTAGTATTATTGTTGTGGGTACAGGTTCCTGGTGGATTAGAAGATGGTAGTGGGAGAGCATTGAACAAGCAAAAGATATACTTATCAAAGAGCAGTCCTAAGTGCGTTCTAGATGCTTATTCTCGACAATTCAAAAACGATTTTTCAGTGTTTCTTGCTTCACGTTCCCAAGAAATAGTAGCTGGGGGACGCATGGTCTTGTCTCTAATGGGCAGAGAAACAATGGACCCAACCACTGACCATAGTTGCTATCAGTGGGAACTCTTAGCACGCTCCCTCATGACCATGGTTTCCGAGGTACGTAAAGAAGAAAATCTGTCATATATATCCATTCTTCAACATACTTTTTCCTTTCTCTTTATCTAGTATAAAACTAAACTTAAACAACTTCATTGTAAATACTAATACTCTTTCTAAGGTATATATATTGATTTTCTTAAAATATATCAAAGGTATAATTAACTTACTAATACTCTTTCTAAGAAAAACCCCAGTACACCCACACATGCAAATATTTAATTAGACATATAACTAAAGTTATTATATCTTTTAATAATTAAAATTGATTTAATTTTAATAACTAAAATCTATAATTATTAACAATATTGTTGGATCTTTCCAAAATTATATTTGGCCATATATGTGTCAAAATTAGAGAGGGAATTTATGAGAAAAATTCTTGTGGTATATATGTAGGGTCTTTTAGAAGAGGAAAAGGTGGATTCTTTTGACGCTCCATACTATGCACCATGCTTGGAGGAAATGAAAATGGAGATTCAAAAGGAAGGGTCATTCATTGTGGATGAGCATGAAGCTTATGAAATCGATTGGGATGCTGGAATGAAATTGCAAAGTGATTCCCCCACAGTTACGCCATTAACGAGTGGAGAACGAGTTGCAAGGACCATAAGGGCTGTGGTTGAGTCCATGTTGGAACCTCATTTCGGGTGTCACATAATGGATGAGCTGTTTCGAAGGTACGCAGAAGTTGTAGAGGACCATTTATCCAAGACTAGGACCACATACATTAATTTGGTCATTTCTCTCGTCAAGCAAGGTTGAAATACACACAATACGACCAAGAAGGCAAATATTAATTTATTGTTCTGTTCCACTTGTACTATTGATTTCTAGCCCTATTGATTTCTAGCATGTGTTTCGTCTACATATATCCTAGTATCATTATAGGAGTCCATGTCACCCTAGCCTATGTATCGTCTACATCTATCATAGTTAGCAATTACAATGAGTTAGATTTGAGTAACATTCCATAATATTCATTCTCGTAACTGTATTTAAAAATAAAGTATTAAAGTATTCGCAAGTGTGAATGTTAATTTTTGCAGGGGTTTTATTTTGTATTTGTGTTGGATAATTTTTAATTTATAAGAGGAAAAGATAAGATGATGTATAAAATAAATTTAAAAGAATAGGTTATAAAATAATAATTATTAATAGAAAATAAAAGAAATAGTAGAAAATTTAACGAGATGAGAATCTTAGGACTTAAGATGTCTTATTTACCTAAAATGTATTATTTATGATTTTTCTCTATCAATCAGGTGAATTTATCCTATCCACATCTATTAGAATACTTGTCTCTGATGTCTCATGATGACAAATCTATTTTACCTATCTATCTCCTGAATGTCTTGTATTTCTATTAAGAATTATCCTCTGTCGAGCACCTAACCCCCAAAGATGATGTAAGGATAATTGATGCATGAAATTAAAAGTAAGAAAGGATAATAGGAAAGAAAACACATTTTTGCATTGATAAATATGAAATGTACAATACATCTTTTGGCTTTTTAGGCCTGTTAGACCCTAATTAAGGGTTTAGTCTCTCATAGCCACAAGGGATCTTACACTAGAAAAGGAGTATAGGAACTGATAGAGAAGAAAAGATGAAAAAAGAGAATAGAAATGATGAAATAGAAGAAAGAATTTCCCAAGGGAGAGTTCTCATGCTTTAGTTGTGTATTAGAGTACTTTGAGACTCGATATGTCTTTAGTGTGTATTAAAGTGCTTTGAGATTCGACATGCTTAGAGACTCTATGTGTCTTATTTATTAGAGTGCTCTGAGACTCCCTTTTTATAGCTACAAATGAACTTGAACTTGACTCTCTTTTATAGTTGCTGAAGTGGACTTGAGCCTGATGTCAATAATTTTCTTTATTTATATTTTTGATATTTTTCTGGATCTTTTTTGCTTTTAATCCCTCCTTTTCATATCTGCAAGTCATAAATAAGAAAAATATCAATTTTTAATATTTAAGCCAAAAATAACTGCTACATAAATATTTTTAAAGATATTTTCAATATATTTTTATTATAAAAAATATATAACTCATATTTAGCAGTTATCATGTGTGTGTGCCTCATCATACCCATCCCCAATATTGTGTTAATCACTTTGTTTGCGGATATTTTTGTGGGTACCCATAGGATTCAGGTACACTTTATCATGCCTGATCTTAGTATATCATTATAGGAGTTTATGTCATGCTTACATTCCACTTCACAATTAGACATTTAGAATTGTCTGGTGAAGATCTATCGATTTATAAATCATTCTGTAAATTCCACTTAAAAAATATCTTTAAAATACTAACCTTCTGATGAAATCAGATTATCCATGATCATGATTGCATGAATGTGTGAATGTAGAATCCAAATCCCATTGAACTAGAAGTCTAGGCGCATGTTTGGTTATTGTTGCAAACGGACTTAGTAGCAAAATATGAATTTTGTCTTAGAATTCATACATAACAAGTTGGATGGTAAACCAAACATGCTCCAGAACCATAGAAATTGTATGGTCCATGTATTTTTCTCCATTATTTTTTATTATTTTCTTTTTCCTCGGCTTTTTAGTTTTAGATTCTAAATAAAGGAGTGGAGGTGATTGAATTGCAACAACTTGCTTGCGAATGCGCTAATGACTAAACTAGAGGTAGCAAAACAAGTTAGTCCGGCTTATTTTGACCCATCCCATCACTAGCCCACAAAAAATGGGTCGGGGGGAGGTTGCTTCTCTTCTAATGGTGTGTTGAAAATCCTAATCCGTCCACTTAAAAGTAGGTTGACAGTCCGATTCCTCCAGAAATAAAAAAAAAAGAAGAAAAAAAAAGTTTTAGTATCTTATTTAATAAAATTAATCAAAATGAACAAAATTATTTTTTTAAGAGGAACAAATTTAGTTAGAGAACGTAAAATCTATCAATTATTTATCCTAAATTTGGTTTTAATATAAATTTTCTATGAGTAGTAGAGAAATTGAATTTATAAAATAATATAAAAATAATAACAAATATGTATTTTAATTTTTGAACAACACTATAAATTTAAAAAAATATATATAAATTGTTAACCCAAAACCTAAATATAAATATGTATCCCTTAGTTGGGCCGCCAATGTAACAGGTTAAGCGCGGCGAACCAACACAAACTGAGGGATTGATTATTTTTGGCACGCTAATGAACCAGCCGGTGAGATTAAGTCTCACATTGCCACCCATAGACTACACACATAGCTGAAGACGTGAGTCATCAATTAAAATGACAAGTTGGATCTCCAACAATTACTTTTCTTTACTTGCTATTTTTTTTGTTTAAAACATATCTAACAAGTAGGAAGGTTAGAGACACTCTTTCTAATATTTTTTTAATATTAATTAAAATTTATTTTAAATCCCAATTTGATGAGTTTCTAATTCAAACAAAATGTAACTAATATTTTATTTATATTAAAATTACTTTTACTTTTTAATATGACCTTTACTAATTTTTCATTTATGATCAATAAGCACATAAAATCTTTAAGAATAAAGTAAAAATAAAGACAAATATAATATTAATATTAACTTTGATGTACAAATAAATACTTAAAAAATAAATTTTTAGAACATGACATAAAAAGAAACAAAAAGATTATTTTTTAATCATGGCATATTAATTTGATTTTCTCTAAAAAAATATTGTCATTAGGTTTCAAAGTCATTAAAAAAATATAATCAATTTACTTCATTGATTGCACAAATATTGTGAATCTAGTTTTCAAGTATTATGATTTGTTTATAAATTGATAATTTTCGTATAATCTTTTATAATTGATTAACTATTTTTTTTCAAAGTTACTTGAAATATTAAATATGTAATACTTGTCTTATTGGAATATTATAAAAAAAAGACACTTAAATTCAAAATACAAACACAATAATCAACATACTAAGTTCAGATTCTTCATAACGAAGTTCTTATCCTTAAAAAAAAATAAAAAAAATTGAAGTTCATATCATCGCGAGAAATCATCCACAAGTGGGGACCTGGCTATGGCTAGTACGGTGGTACCAAATTTCATTTATCTAAGGATTTCTAACCAGAAAAAAACAAAACCTTTTCTGCTTGCTAGACGTTTCAACTTTCAATTCTTGAAAATGTTTCTCTGGTGTGTTTTTTTTTGTGGGTATATTTAAAGCATTACTTTATTGACATTATATATATATATGACTATCTTTTTAGTACATATGTTATCTAAATACACATTTAAAGCATTTTTATATTGATATGTCTAATATGGTACTATAAATGTTTTTTTTATCTCAATAATCCACACCTTATGAGTGGTGCCTAACATGCATATGCGGTACTATCAAATACGTTTTAATTTTGTCGTATTAATTCAAAACGCTAGTTTTCCTTCTCTTTCATCTTAAAAAATTGGGAAGAATATATTTTAATATGGGGTCAATAAAATAAAAAATCACTTTTCCCTCTAGTTAGAGAATCAAATAAGACACAAGTGCTTTTAATTATTTTTCTTCTTTTCTTTCCTTTTTTATTAAAAAAATCATTCATGCCAAACACAGTAAATATAATAATATATTTAGTTGTGAGGAAAAAAATAAAGAGAAGAGAAAATAAAAAAATTGAAAAAATCTTTGTATTTTCCCTTTAATTTAAATTTTAAATTCATTTCTCATCCCATTTACTTTTCTCTAAACCAAATAGAAGGTAAGGGTGCACGCATGATTGGATTTTAGTTTATCAAAAGTCTCAAATTATCTATACTTGATAAAATTAAATTTTGTTCTTTAAAATTTGTATTCAAATCATAATTTAAGATTATTAATTATAATTATTAAAATCAAATAGGATAAGTCAATTTAATTGAAAACATGTTACGTAACTGGTTACCAACGAGTTTGGTTTAGTCAGTTGAATAATATGTTTAAATTGTTGTAAATTTTATTATACTTGAATTTGATTTTTATGAATAAAAAAAATAAGGTTACTAGCTAAAAATTTGGTAGAAGAAAAGGTGATCGAATATGAACAAGCATTACTCAACCAGCATCTGTTTGACAACAGTTACGCTGAATGTAACTAGCTTTCATTTTAAAATACAAGGAAAAACTTCAGTTGAATGCGGTTTCAATGTAACATTCTAAAAGAAGTTCATATACATGTATGGGATTGTAATATTAATTGTTATTATCTAACTACTTATCATATTTTGTTTTATCATAACTTACAATATAATTCTTTCATGAAAGTATTAAGCATAATTTGTTGATGTGATCTTGACTGGATAACAATTAAAATGAGTCAGTTCAACCTATTAAATCTGACTCACCTTGATTTGCTGATTTGCTTAACAGGTGAGTTAATTTAATCTGACTCACTTCTTTATAAGTTTATAAAGTAATAATTTAATTTTAATTCTCACTGATTTATAAATTAAATGAGTTGACTCATCTAATATAAAAAAATAATTTTAAAGAAAAAGCAAATTCTAACTTCTATCATGTTTCAAATTTGAGATTTTATAAAAGAATATAATCTTAACAATTAATATTATCAATTATAATCAATTTCAAGTTTTTTAAGTTTAATAAATAACTTTTAAGAAATGAATAATTGCCTTAGAACATAAAAAGTTATTTTTTAGTACCTAGGCTCACAAGCCAAACAAGTCACCACGGGTTCAACCTGATGGATGAGGCATAAGTAGGTTAAGCCATTTTTTTTTTCAATTTCCACCTTTTCTCTCTTTCTTAAATTTGTTGAGTTGTCGTATTCAATTGTCAAACCCACATGTAAATGTTTAGCCTCATGATTCCATATTGCATGCTGTTTTCAATTATGCCAGGCTGGATCAAATTTTTAGACGGATTTTATAGTTTCAGCTGCATCAGTTTTTTCTAATTTCAATTGTTTCTAAATTAATTAAAGAAGGAAGTCTTGGCTAATTAACTCTTTTTCAAATAAAGGATGATAAGAATACGATAAATATTACACCAAACATAAGAATTTAAAATGATTCAGTATTCCTTGTCTACATTCACGTCTAAAAAATATTTTATTATCACACAGATAATTACAAGATTGTAATTCAGTTAAATAGTGTATCACTCTATAAATCCGATTAACTCATTCAATAATTATAAGAAATGATAACACTCTCATACAAAGATAATCTTCTCTCAACACAGTGACTATGTTTCACAATCTTTCTTCTTACACACTCTCTTCGTGTGTATTTTTCCAACTCATTTTCTTTTCTATTTATAGTGAAGATTGCAACCAATAATAATAAATAAGTTTTCTTAAAAATTAAAATAAAAATAATTTTGAATGCATTCATTCAAATAAGTTTCATCTAATAAAATTTAATTTTTCACTTTACATTTAAATCACATAAACTTTAGTAATAAAAATTTAATTTTTACTATGCATTAAATATACTTGTTTTTTAACTTGAAACTCTAATAAAATCCATGAAAATTAATATAAATCATATCAAATTGAAGACAAAGACGAGTGAAATAGGTGAACGATCAAGTTAGTACCGTGGGTTGGGCGACACACACCAGTACAAAAATCCGTGCTAGCCAATGTCAACAGTGGTTCATAGAATTACGAAGAACAAAGAACAACTATTACAACATTCATGAGTTTGTTCGTAAACTTGTAATGACACTACGCTTAAACCCTAGGATCCTATCTATCATTATAGATTTATAGTTATAGGTCCATAGAATTAAGAAGAACAGCTATTCCAAAATTAACTTTGTTCGTAAACTTGTATTGACGCTTAACCACTTTCACTGTACCTCGCTATCATTCTCGTATACTCATGCTGCACACGTGGTAATAAGCTTTGATTGCCTTTAAGAAAAAAAATTCAATTTAACATATGCAACTTTTTAGTCATTTAATTGTGTTTATTACATTAATTAAAAACAGTTTAATTATGATATTCATTAAATTACCCAATACAAAAGTGTGAATAACAAATCTTATCCATATATACAATCATATATGAATCAATTGTGAAGATTAAAAATTGTGTAACTCTCTTTTCTTAATTGAAATTGATTATGTGGCATTTTTAAATAATTAAACATAGACAAGCAGTACACACTGCACATATGTGTGCCTCATAATAATTGAGAAATAGTATCAAGTCAGAAATAATGAGCTTGAATTACATTAACATGCATGTTTTGAAGTTGCTAATTAGTGAGTGTTTGAAGCTGCTGTGTGTAATTAATTTATTTAGATCGAGCGAGTGAGACATCTTGAGTGTCAGGTGCCAACACTCCTCTTTTTGGTGCATACATCTCCTCTCATTACTTCCACCAACATTCTTGCCTCCTCTATAGTTTTATATTATTTATTGATTCATCTAACATAAGTCTAATTTTATCTCTCAAATCATTATAAAAAATATATTTGTAGTTGTTTTAAGTCAGCAAAGTCATCATCTTCTTAAAATATCTCTCGCGTATACTTATCATATAATGACTCATTAAAAGAGTATAATTAAGTTGATTAAACAAGATATATAAATATTATAAATTCTCAAAAATTATGTTCAATTTCTACCTAAAAAAAATCATATGGTGACTCTCTAAATCTCTATCTCTCTCATAAATTAAATCATGTAATTTCACTTAATATTGAAGTATTTCGAATTGGGAAAGAACTTATGTATAAACTTGACTTCTCTGTCATGCCACGTGTTGATACTTCCGCTCGAGTTCGATTATAACCAAGCTTTTGTTTTGTCTCGAGTTAGATTATAACCAAGCTTTTGTTTTGGCTTCAACCTTGCAAATGGAGTATTGATCAGTAGCTCTCAGAACAAATTATTGTACCAAAAAATCATAAAAGGCACCTCAAAGGTCAAAGCCTGCGTAACTCCTTACCGACAAATATCAATATATTACGCGCTCCTTGTACTTTTTATTAGAAAAATATTACTGGCTAATTATTAGTTGTTTTAGTGAGAAGATTAACTTTTGACTTTTCCTTCCGTTATCAAACACTACATCTGGTCAAGAACAACGTAAACTTAACACAATCTTATAATCCCTAATTTTTTTTTATGATAGAAACCACTTTTTAAACAGCACTCCGTTCAACTGGAAAATGGTGCTCCAAAGGAAGAACTTTACTACACATATCACTATCAATTACCAAGTTACCATCCATTATCTAATGGACTTCCAACTATAAGGATATATTAATGATTTTAGTCACGATATTTGTAGAGGAATTATATATATATATATATATATATATATATATATATATATATATAAAATATTGTAGAAACATTTGTTATTCTTTTTCTTCTTATTATTACATTATATTAGTTTCATCTATTATATTTACTCTAATGGGATATGTTTAGTTTTAGAAAATAAAAGAAAAAAATACAAGGAATAAAATATGAAATAAATAAAGGTAATTTTGTAATCTGTGTGTAAAAATGCTTCTTGCTTTAATTTTTCCTCCAAAATTGGATGGGTTCTAAAAAAATCAGGTGAAACTCGAGATGAAAATAGGTCAGAACTTTTGACAGGAGTCCATGACATAGTATATATTAGACCCATATTAGACTAGTCTTTTCTGTAAAAAAGCTAGACCTAGACTTTTATGCAATTGCTATATCTACTTTTCCTCTTTGTTTATCCACTTCCCCTTTTAATTTGTTTTCCAAAAAATCCTCTTTACAAAAAATATACTCCCATGTTAACATACTTGCATCATTTCTTCTTAGCTGCTTGAAATTGAACTTCTGACGCGCACAACAACACTTGCCAAACATAAGAATTTGTTTTAATTAAAAAAATCTCTGAGAAAAAAATTGCAAAGAATTTTATGCATTAACAACAATCTAATTAAACAATCGTTAAGCAACTGAAAAAAAAAAAATATAAATTTATCTTAAAAATTACAATGCCTATCTTAATTTAATTTATCAAGACTAGCTTATTAGAATGGTTGGAATGCGATTCCATTATGGTAGTTCAAGCTTTCAGAAATGATGATTTGGTGCCTTGGCAGTTAAAAAACGAATGGCTTAATTGTACAGCTTTAGTTAGGCACATGAATTTTGTTGTTGGTCACATTTTTAGGGAGGACAATGCTTGTGCAAATATGCTTGCCTCCATAGCCTCTTCTTTTGTTGGTGGGAGTCTGTCTCTAATTTTTTGGCAACTACTTATAGTTCTAACAAAATAGGTTGTTCGAACTACAGATTCAACTAGCTTTGCTTGCATGGGTTATTTGGGTTTCCTCCCCCATGGTCGTGTATTGAACTTTCTCTCCTTGATTTTTAATGAAATCTTCTTCGTAGGCTTCGTTAATTAGTTTTGTTGAGGGTACCAATCTAGTTGGGATCACCAGCTTTTCTGATTTCTAGCCCACCTTGGCTTATAATTATTATTATTTTTTTTTATCAAGATGCAAGCTTTACTCTTCTCAGAAAATTGGTATGGGAACAATTTTCTAGGATTCAGAAAAAAAATCTTCCAATTTTCTGCCACAGATTATAATTTCTTTCAATATTACCAATCACCACCAATGTGCAAAGAAACTCGATCTCGCATTCGAGTTCTCGACGCTCCTCTCAGCATCCTGATCAAATTGTACGTCTCAATTTGCTCTTTAGGTTTTCTTCTTATCCCCTCTCTTTTAATTTTTATTAAAAAAAATTAATTGAGATTGAACGTTTGACGGACCATTTGTTTTTAACTAAAAAAAATCAATGAGAAGGAAATTGCAAGGAATTTGGAGAGGGAAAGATACTTTCACAAATTATTTGATTATTGTGAATAATATTTTTGGTTAATAAAAATTTGTGCAATTATCAGTTTTGTTGAAGAAGTAACAAACCAATTCAAAACACTTGCAGCGGGTACTATTTGACAGGTGTTGGTGTGGCCGTGGGTTATTTTTATGTTTATTTTAATACAAGTAATTTTAAACAATAAATCTCTACAGTGGAAGAATTTTCTTTAGTTGCTTTTAATGGGTGTCACCAATAATGTTTTTATCTCAAAGTGACAAACATCTTAAAATAATTATATGTTATTTTTATTAATTTAATAATGCAAAACAATGTTGCTTTAGCTAGCAACTGTGCCGAGGAAGCATCCAGTTGGTGCGCGAGTACGACTACAAAGGGCAGTTGCTTTGGTAGCAATATTGTTTCCAATACCCAGTTGCTTTCCAAGCATGGGAAGAAAAATGCTCTAAGAGGGAATGATGCAAGTATGTTAATAGGGTAAGGAGGACATTTTTGAAAAAACAAATTGGAATGGGAAAGTGGATAAGCAAAGAGAGGGAAAGTGGATATAACAACTACCATTTTTTTTTTATTGATGTGTTGCAGTGAAATAACTTGGATTGCTTGAGGCAATTTTTATGCAACATACACCAATTGTGAAGTAGATTGGCTCTTTATAGAGAATGTCTCTTACCTTTTTACTAGCATCTCTGATTACCTATATTGCCATCTTCTCTATTTATCATTGTCTATCACATTTTCCCTTTTCAATGGAGCTTGTTAGAGTCTTTATTAGTTATTACATTATATGATCTTCGCTTGGTAGGCACCAATGATGCAGATGACTCTTCCTTTACCTTCTTGTAAATAAGCTCCATCCTCCAATGGTGAGTATTTCAACATGGGATTTTCTAAGAGCGTGTGTACTTATAAGTTATAATGTTTATCCCAAAATAAACCGATTTATTCCTTGTTATCCTTATAATTCAAAAAGTATACATGACTTTAGGAGATGAATGAACATTCTGTCAGTTGTAAAATTTACTCAAATTCACACTGAATAGTTATACAAAATCAAATCATTAATTCGCAAGTAAATCATGATGGCTATAATCCTTTTTTCTTTCTTTTTTTGTTAACCGTCCTTCCCTGTGAGGCTAGCTAATCAAGAACGAGGGCATCATCCAATTCTTAATTACAAGATTAAAACACGTCTATAACACTTAGTTTTTGCTCTTCTTTTCGTAGTAATAAACGGAACACAGGCACAACAAAGTTTCATGCATCTTCCTTGTTGAATAAAGTGCTTCATGACTGTTTGTATATGCAAGTAGAATTGATAAGTCTACTAACAGATGGTCTTAAAAAAAGATAAAGGATGAAAAGAGAAACTTGGTAGGTTCATGTTAAGAAGGAATGGTTTATATGTGTGGATCAACACCAATACAGCCGCAAAGTATAGCATCTAACACTAATCCGTTAAACAATGTACAACGAAAATAATGTTTGTCCGAGAAGCATTATTTATCATAACCCATGGAAACTCAAGCATACTCTCTAATACTAACTTAAAAATCAGTTCAGCTGAAGATTATCTAATATTTTTCTGGTTTGCATCTGCCGTCCACTATATGATTTAGGCCATGAATTGTTATATTCTTCTGATAGCAAACAATATCACCTAACCATTATCCTCATCACACAAGTGACAAGTCTAATTACAGTATCATTTGGAAATTTCCTCAAAAATAAAAATTTAAGAAGCTTTCAATTACACATTTTCAAATAAAGCTCTGCTCTTTTAAAAAAAGAAAAACAAATAAATCAAGTAATTAAACACAACTAATTAAGCACAAGTGATTAGTCTTCAGGTAGTACTTCCCCATTTATATGTTATTTTACTTATCTTTCGATAGGATTCTGAACTAATAAGAATCTTTTTCTCCTAATGAACTGGAGAAAAAAATGGCAAATCTCAAAATGAACATAATCACCAAATCAATCACATTACCACATTCACGGGCTTGCTCGAAACAATATCCATAGCACAGGCTTAAAGCGTCTTACAATATTACAGAAATTGAAATTAAAAAAGGAAACCTTAATATCTTCCTATGGGAGACAATCCTGTTCGAGTAGAATAGATTATTTTTTCTTGCCTCCTTTGGAAACACCCTTGCGCCTTGAGGGGATAACAATCTCTCCCTTGAGAACAGGAATCTCCATGATCTCTTTGAGCTCCCCGAACTTCTTGCGGAACTTCTCGACCTGGTCGTCGCTGACCATAGACGCCGACCGGCTTCCGAGGTAGAAGGGGTGGTTCCCCGACCACACGTCCACCACGTATTCCTTCTGGGTCCCACCTGTCGTCAGCACCAGCTCCCCGTTGCAGTACACCTTCGATTCCTCGTAGAATTGCGGGTGTATCTCCTTCTTCTTGCACCACACACCGCACTGAACCGCTCTCCGAACCTGCTGCAATCAAACAACGTTATTAACTCCACGAATCAAACGTTGTGAATTTCAATTGTAATAAATTCTGGTTACATTTTTAGTGGGAGCTGCTGCAACTGGAAGAAAGGGTTTTCCTTGCACGAATGTGTTGGTCACACACTGCGCCATTTTCACCTATCTATCTATTCGATTTAGGATGGAGAAGGAGAAGGTGAAGGATGAGATTCTGGAGTACATATGTGGTCGTCACCAAATGGGCCCTTCTACTATTCCTATTATATTCGGCCCAACTGGCCCTTTAGCCGATAATGTGCTCATCTTGTATCAAGATATGAGTTTAAACAATTATTAATGTAAAATAAGATTTATTTATTTACTATTATTAGTATTATTATTCCACTTGTCCAGGATACAACAGAAATTTTACTTGTTATGTTGAGCTATCTATCCAATTATTTCGTCTTTAGTTATTATCTCTGTTGTGTGTTGAAGGAATGAATACCTATAAAAATATTCTAATGTTTAAATCAAATATCATCTAATATAGTAAATGAAAAAGAATAATTATTTTATCTTAAGAGTCCCACCTTTTATATACACATATTTATAGGCCTTAAAATTTATGGGTCTTATCTTATTATTAATGCAATGTCAATCCGTCTGGTAATATTACTTTAATACAAACATAACAAGCTTAAATCATTAAGTCCATTAAAAAATATATTTTCTATTAAATTTTTTTAAAAAAGGTCACATATATTAATAAAAAGGCCACATATTTTGATAAAAAGTATAACTCTTTTATTCAAAGAACAAAAATTTATTTTAAAATTTACTTTAAATCCCACTTATTGTTGGACTAGTTTTGGATCTAAGAATTATGCTTCTAATAATGTCGTTGTGAATTATGTTAGAGACCGAACAAGTGGCGAAGTACTCTTACGTTATATAGTTTCCAAAAGGTTTTAGGTCGGATGGGGTATAATTATTATTCAGAATTTTTAAACAATTCATGGTGCATTTAAGCTAATGAAGCATCAGAAATAATAAAAAAAAGAGAAAGGAACAGTGTACGAGACAAAGAATGATCACAGAATTGCAGGTGATATTTTGAGGAATGTTAAGAGGAATTAATAATGTGACTTTTTTTGAATTAATAAAATGTGACTTGAAGTGAATGTACATGTCTAAATCAGATTAATCTACTATGATATGAAAATACTTAGGCATGGACCTAATGTTCAACCCAAGTAGCAAATCAGGCCCACGACCCTCGAAGTGGTTTAAAACAAGTCTACCATTCAACAATGTTATTTTATATTTTTACACTTTCATTAATTTTCCCCCCAATTTGAGATAACTCTCATTTCATATTTTTCTTTTTGGAAAGTTATTAACATGTGTAAAGCATAAAGAGAAGATTTCTTTCATTACAAAATTTCAATTTTATAAACCTGGGCTAGGACCTTGCACACCACCATCTTCCCCGGCTCCGACGCCTCCCACCTCTTCAACCTCCACTCTGCCACCACTCGCCTCACCCTCTCCCGTGCCATCTCCGCCTACTCCGGCGTCTTCCACGTGGCCTCCCCTTGCACCTTCGAGGACCCCACAACGTCCTAACCTCCTCAATCTCTGCAATGCTAGCAACGACGCTGATCATGGAGGTGGCGAGGAAGGAGAAGACGAACTCGGCGGAGTTCTGGAGGAGGATCATGACGACGTCACCCTTGCGGATTCCGAGGTTGGACAATCCAACGACGATCTTGCGGGAAATGAGGTGCGTCTCGGCGTAGGTGAAGGTTTTGGCGGCAGGTTCTCGAAGCAGTAGGCATGCAGAGGGAGGTGGTTGGAGATTGGTATATCTGGTAATGGTAATATTGATTTCAAGAGATGGCTAGTTTGGGGATTACAAACTTGATTTTCATCAGTTTTTCGGGGTAGACATCTCTTTGGCATCAAGAGAAGGAACTACAATTATTATGTTGTGTTAATGAATTTTAGTTATATATATATATATATATATATATATATATATATATATATATATATATATATATATATATATATATATATATATGGGAACTTTGTGATCCAAGTTAAACTGAAAAAGACCTTTATAAGTCACAAATCAATCCTAAAAAAAGTAACAAATCATTTTATTCAAAATTTTAATGCAATTGTATTCTCATGAAATCAAAATAAGTTTTAGTTCTTTACCCATTTAATTTATGTCATCACAACTATTAAACTACTATAGGAAGATTGTTAAAACGTAGTAACTACGAATAGTAATCCTCCTTGCTATAACAAAAAAAAAAAAAAAATTCTTACCACGAGATGTAGGAAAATACATCCTAAATTCGTGAACTTAGGACCGCACAATGTATGATAATGAACGAACCAAGACAAATAAACAAAAATTCTAAATGAACCTAAGAACACGTCAAAAATGGGTGCAGCCCAAGAGTTTTGCGGACACTCATTCCAAGTAATAAGAAGAATATGTAGCATGTGCTGATTAATGTGTTCAGTAATGAAAGTAGAAAAACTTGCCAAGTTTTTCGTTGGTAATAACTATTCATTTGCCAATAGATCTCAACCCCAACATCTTCGCTAACATTGAATCGGATGCACTCTCATTGCACCATCTCACTCACCACATATCTTTATATATATGTTCACCTCATTGTTTTTTATTCAAGCCACTTGCAAATCTGAAACTTGCAATTGGTGCCCATTGATCTCAACACATTCCCATTCATAAGAGGGTGTGGGGTTTTGTGTGATCAATAAGGTTCACTTGTCTCAACTCTGTCCATCAGAGATATATAGTGAAAGAGAGAGAGAGAGAGAGAGAGTCATGGATGCAATTATTGCAACCCTGAATGCCAGAGCTAATCTAGTCACTAAGGGAATTGGATCTAGAAACAGAAGTTCTTCTGGGTTCTGGGGTGAGAACACAAGGGGAAGCCTTAACATCAGGTTTTGTAGTACTCCACGCAAGAGTTTAAAAGCTACAACTTTCAAGCCTGGCTTTGCACAAGCTGTTTACACACCAGACGTGAACAAAGAGCCACAGGTAATAATAACTACATGCAAAACATTTTCTGATGCGTGCATCCCTGCCTCTTTTTCTATACACTCCCGTCTTTAATTATAACACATAGATGACTTATTTACATTTATTAAAAATTTAATTTAGTTATTAACATTAAATTTATTTATAATTTCTAATATTTTTTTTTAAATTTATTCTTAATTTTATTTGAGAATCTATTCATCTTCTTCGATTTTCATAAAAGAAATATAAGATAATTTTTTTTATCAAAAATCAATTAATGCATAAAAATGATGAAATGAAATCTAATAATAAGAGACATAAAATTTTGTTGACTATGTCTTATTAGGGAAAAACATATCAAATGAGTATATATATATTTTTTTTGTGTGAAAATTAAGAACTAAAAATATATATAGATTATTAGATCATATTTGAATGGTTAAAATTATACAGGTAACATTGAAAAGTTTTCACTGCCACGAATGTGCCCATATATATTCATACAGAGAAAAAAAAAAACTAGGACCATTGTTGTGCGGTTATGTGTGTTTATTTTAGTCATTTTAGTGACGTGTCAGTGCCTAAGCCATTATTTTTTCATAGTGTTGCTTAGTTTTGTTGGTCCTTTTGGATGCTAAATCGTAATGCTGCATATGTATTTTGATTTCAGATATTCCAGGGACCCATTTTTCAGAGTCCAAAAGCAAACCCGGAAAATGTAGTTGCTATCATATTGGGTGGTGGTGCTGGAACTCGACTCTTTCCTCTTACTAGCACAAGAGCTAAGCAAGCGGTATGGTGTAGAAGTTTATAGTATCATTTTCTTTTGAGGTTTGAATTGATTACTATAAATGGTATGAGTGGTTTGTCTTGAATTTTGAGTAAATGCTAACTGAGGACACAGTGAATGCACTAACTTAAGGGGGGTTCTAGTGACTGCATTTCCTTCATGCACGATTTCTAAATGTGATGACATGCAGGGTCTGTTATTAATAATTTCATCATGTTTGCAGGTTCCAATTGCAGGGTGTTATAGACTCATAGATATTCCTATGAGCAATTGCATCAACAGTGGCATCAGAAAAGTGTACGTTTTAACACAGTTCAACTCTTTCTCCCTCAATGGCCACTTATCTCGCACTTACAATTTTGGAAATGGGGTGAACTTTGGAGGTGGTTTTGTGGAGGTAAGTTATTGATTTGTAGTATTTCAGAAAGAGTGAGATTTTACTATCTTCTATGAAATTATTTTTATATTTAAACTAGTTTGAAGAAATTTATCAGTGAGGCTATGTAACTTATCAAAGGTGGCATTTACATGAAACAGGTCTTGGCTGCTACTCTAACTAATGGAGAGGCTGGGAATAAATGGTTCCAAGGGACAGCTGATGCAGTGCGACGATTTAGTTGGGTTTTTGAGGTAGGCATTTTGAATGCTACATACATATATGCTAAATTTACCAGTCTAGTACCATGAAATAAATTTGTCCGGATTACCATGCAGGATGCCAAGAACAAGAATATTGAGCACATCTTGATCATTTCTGGTGATCATCTTTGCCGGATGGACTATATGAAGCTTGTGGAGGTACAAATAAGATAATTTCTCATCTAAGATTAATTACATCATGTATTATATGTAGTTGATGAGGACTGTGCTTGCAAAAACATATTGGGACTAATATCTAATCATGTATTATACATCGTGTATCATGTACAACTAAGATAATTTCTAAAACTAATACTAATTGAAGAGGACTGTGCTTGCAGAAACATATTGGGACAAATGCTGATATCACAGTTTCATGTGTGCCTATGGATGAAAGGTATAAATATCTATATGCTAAAGATAAAATAGTATATGCATTGAAAATATCAAGGATTTTTACATTATCAACCAATCAGAAATCGTTTACAGTGACAATGCGTAGAAATTAATCTCATCTCTTTCACTAACAATAGACTTTATTTAGTTATATATTTCTGTTGAAGTTGATCATTTTTAGTTATCTATCAGCCGTGCATCAGACTACGAGCTGATGAAAATTGATAGAAAGGGAGAGATTACCCAGTTTGTAGAAAAACCAGAAGGATCAGATTTGAAGGCAATGGTATATTTGTAGTCCCTTAAACTCTCTTACATTTCACACCCCTTTATCACAATAAATATATGGATTGTCATTGAAGAGCTAATTAGTTTCCCCCTTTAATAACTGCAGCATGTTGATACCACTCTCCTAGGCTTAACAGCAGAAGAAGCACAGACATATCCTTACATTGCACCCATGGGTGTTTCTGTATTCAGAACTGAGACCCTACTGAAACTGTTAAGATGGAGCTGTCCTTCTTGCAATGACTTTGGATCTGAAATTATCCCATCTGCTTTGAGGGACCACAAAGTCCAAGTGAGAGGAATCCCAACCATGGATTTGAATGTTATTATGCTAATGAAATTAAATTCTTTTTTCTGTTCATGATGTTTTTGTTTCTATTTGTAATTTTCAGGCATATATGTTCAGGGACTACTGGAAAGATATTGGAACTATAAAGTCCTTCTTTGAAGCCAATCTGGAACTAACAAAACAGGTTTGTTTAACTATCCAGAAAATTACCTCTACATTTAATTCTTAATTTGAAAGTTTGTTTCAGCCAATTTGGTTTCTTTACTGCAACTGGTTAACCAAGAATGAAAGTTAATCATAATTAAATTAAAAAACAATGGGACTCTTTCACTGTTTAGAAGACTTGAAGTGGTATTGAGCCCAAGTTTGTGTTGTTAATCTCGATAATAACGGATTTGATAAGATTTGGAAAAATGTTATTACATTTTTCCCCATAATGAACAGTCTAGTACATTTACTGATCACATACTTCATTATTTGCAGTCTCCAAATTTTGAATTCTATGATCAAGAGTCGCCTTTCTTCACTTCCCCAAGATTCCTACCACCCACTAAAGCAATAAAGTGCAAGGTAAGACACAAAGCTTTCACTGGTTTTCTTTGTTGATTTTGTACTGCAGATGAATGCTTCAACTTGATTTTTGCAGATTGTGGATGCAATTATTTCTCATGGTTGCTTCTTGAGTGAGTGTAGAGTTCAACATTCTATTGTTGGTGTGCGATCACGTTTAGAATCTGGTTCAGAGCTTCAGGTAAGCTTGATACATTTTGTATTTTTCACTACTATGGTTAGACATATTATAGCCAGCATTTATTTCCAGCTCCTAGAGTTAACCTTTTCATGTTCTATTTTAGAACAACTGTGACAAATATACTTATAGGCTTTGCTATACAGGATACCATGATGATGGGTGCTGACTACTATCAAACTGATTCTGAAATTGCAACTCTGCTGAAGGAAGGAAAGGTTCCAATAGGTGTTGGAGAGAATACTAAAATCAGGTGCCATGATGTCTCTCAATGAAACCTTTCACATTCATGTATAAGTACATTATTTCTATATTCTAGAAGAACAAAATAGTCCAAGTTATACTCACAATTACATATCACAAGTTATAACTTCCGTTAGAAAAAAAATACAAAAATCATTAATGTATCTTCACTTAAACATTAGGAATAGTTGGTTCGTGACATGGTTTAGAGCCTCTATGATCAAATTTGATCCTAGCCTCATTCTTCTGATTAAAAAGATTAATTTTAGAACAAGAAAGTGAGCTCATGCATTGTCTGCCCAAAGGATTCTTGTGTAAAAAGTGCATGTTAATATTCTCCACGGTTGATTTAGAATTTGATCCTTGCCTCATTCTTCTAATGAAAAAGCTTAATTTAAACACATCATAATTTAGTTCATGCTTTGTCCTCCCAAGTAGTTCTTTTGTGAGCGAGCATGTTAAAATTTTGGGGATAGTAAATCACTTGGCCTTCATTTCTAACTTCTGCTGATTTCCTATTCCTCTGTTTTGAAGGAATTGTATTATCGACAAGAATGCCAGGATAGGAAGAAATGTGATTATAGCCAATACTGATGTAAGTGCTGCTAAAAAAACTTGACTGTTGAAACTGCTAAAAACAGTTTCTAGTTCATGGTATTTTACTATCCAGCAATTCATGTGTGTTGCTGATTTAAATATGATGACTTCTCAGGGTGTTCAAGAAGCAGACAGGCCTATGGAAGGATTCTATATTAGGTCAGGCATCGTAGTTGTAGCGAATAATGCAACAATTGAAGATGGAACAGTCATTTGAAGGAGTTATTGGCAGAAACTACTTTAATTAGGTTGCTGGTATATAAGTCTAATGAAGGTATAGAAAAGTGCTCCGTTGTAGACTACAAGTTACACTCAATGTAACAACTCTTAGTTTCGGAATAAATAATTTCTGTTGGTATGTTTCAATCAGAGATCCTTTATATGCTGATGATAATTATGTTTATTTTAGAAAAATCTTTAAGACAAGGTTTGTAAACTCAGTGAGGGTTGTGCACTTTGAAGGGGAGAAATCAAAAAATTATTGTGATTTCCAAGACCATTTAATCCTGGTTAATCTCCACGAGACACCTATTGAAGTTTTATTAACTCTGTCTTGAAAAATTCGACTACATATCATGTACCCTGTTTACTTCCTTCATCCAAAGCCTTCTGAGCCACTAAGTCTGTTCAGTTCCTAAGGATTCATGATGCCACCACGGCATGATCCTACAAAAGGAGAAATTGTTGGCGTGTGACCATTTTGGTCCCCATTAGTCTCCAAATGACTTATAGTTAAGTGTTATTAATTTTTTCTTGTGAATTGAAAAACTTGAATACGTGTCATGTAGATTGATAAGAACCATAGACACATGACGATCCTGAACTACCTAATAATTTGTCTGTACAAAGGTGATATGGGTCAGCTAAGCCTCATGCTATGAACATTACATGTACAAATAATGTCTAAGATTAAAGGGCATTTCATTAATAAGACAACGTAATACAAGGCTATGGACGTGGCCTATTCTGTCCTCTTGGAATACTACTATAACTCATCTTATGGAGGGTAATCACATTCGGATGATATCTCCGTTCACAAATGATGTTACAAAGTCTTCAAGACAGACTTGTCTAAGTTTCTTTCATTAATTAGCACCACCCTGCCATCGTGGGATTCTAACTTCCCTTGCTTTGTTCCACTTCTTAGAATTTTTCACTCTGGGAAATATCTTCATCCGGATTCTGTTTAGCTTTTCAGACTCTTGAGCAATCAAAGTAGCAGTTGAGCAGCTCTCATCTAATGGCACTTCATAACCATCTCGAAAAGAATCCATTCCTTCAGCTAGAAGTTGCCAAAATAAGCCGCCAACAGCTGCCCCGCTATCACTTGCTGATGAATAGATTGCAGAATAGACCAAGTTGAAAAATTGGTCCCTTAATGTTGAGTCAGTACTGATATTTTTTGTTGCTACTCCAAACTCCGCAAACAGAACTGGCTTCTGAATGTTCTGTGAATCTTGTATGTGATCATTGAGCCAACGAACCAAAAATAAGATTTGGTCTTCATTACTTGAACCTGGAAGCCTGCTCATGGAAGGAAAACCAATTCAACATTACCATGAACTATAAAACCTTGCCCCAACATAAGAAATTAATTTTTATTTCTATGCTGTAAATTTTACAATATCAATGAATGAGAATCCATTATTGGTATGACTTTTATCATAGTTACTGTAAAAATAAAAAATAAGATCTTATAATATATATTAGTTTCTAATTGAATGACACAGTAAAAACTCAACTTATTATATATATGATAGTTTCAGGTTTGATCACAATATAAAAATCTCAGTGTATACCATTTACTCAATTAAAAATAGTAACAACTAAGATGTTTTTCTTGTTTTTCTTGTTATTATCTAAATGCATGTTTTTCTTGTTTTATTATTTAAAATATGATACAAGTATGGCCTAAGAAAAATGGTGCATGAATATTGTTTCTCATAAATTAATATGATTATGAGGTTTTATAAAGAATAGAAGTATGATATAAGTATCGGGATTCTCAATCCTTATGGTAATTGTCTTACAATTCGGTCACATGGATTGTGTTCGATCCCGATACAGAAACATTAAAAAAAAAAAAAAAAAAATCCATACCATTGATCAGGGTATGAATGAACTGTGGCAAAATCAATGCCAGGGATTTGGTTGTTTGTAATGAAATCTGTTCCTACGTGGAAGCTCGGATTAGACTCTTGCTTGGACAGCCCATAGAAACCCTCCAGACCAGCTTCTAGCAAATGGTTTCCATCTATGGATTTCAAATAAGATGCCATCTCAGTAATCCAACCCTGACAAAAAGGGGGAAATTAAATTCAATTATCTCTTGTGATGTTTGAAAACAAAATTATATATATCCTGAACTTAAAAAGCCCATTTGGGTTTTTGAGAGATGTTAACTTTCTTTACGTTGCACTGATACATACAGCCACTCCCAAGTGAATTCATTTCTAATTTTAAACCTTACTTTCCCCTGTTATATGTTTTACATGAAATCAAGAGGGCTAAAACTAGGTTGTAAGAGTGATGTAGAAAGTATAACGTGTGTAATTAGAGAATTAAAAATACTAACTAAGCTTTTGTGCAATTAAAGTGAAAGAGCTAACCGAATAGTAATGGCTGTGGAACAAAACTTTGTTATTTTTACTCTATTTTCTATATATTAATTGCGAACCTAGCATTGACAAGAAGTCCCAAAATGGATGGAAAAAAATTAATTAATAGAGGTGAGAATGAAAAATTTAAACATAATTGAAAATGGAAAACGAAATTACGATAATGCGATATGTCTGAAAACAACCCCAGTTTCAATTTTGTAAGTTTTATATCTTCTTATTCTTATGTACCAAGGTAAATCTTAAATCACAGATGATTTTTTTTGGAAATAGTATTTTTAATCTCTCAAATTACACCTAATTATCTTGTCAAACTTTTTAATATTGTGTCAGGTAGACAACCAACATGATGTTACATCATCAATTAATACTACTAACAACAAAGTCTAAAATTATTAAGAAAAAGTATAGAATTACAAAAAAATTTAGGAATAAAAAATAATTAACCCTATAAAATATAAGTAAATTTTAAATCCTTTCATCACATTTAATAAATTTATCTTTAAATATACTTAACAATTTTACAAATAGATGAAAGAGAATAATATTAATATTAAATTTAAAATGACATTTATTAAAGGTATTAGTGAAAAAAAATAATTAATGTTACATTTGAAAAATCAAATACAACATTTATTTTGAGATAATTTTTTTTCAAATACTATATTTATATTTTGAGACGAAGCAAATACTATTTATATATTTTCAATAATCTTTTTTATTTTCGTGATATTAACTATATGTTCTTCACAGTAGAGAAAAAGTATTTTCATTTAAAACAAATCCCCATAAAACTAAAGACTTTCATCAATTAATTTAAATAGTATAGGAAATAAAGCATCAAATTAAAAAAAAAAATATATATATATATATATATATATATATATATATAAAACTTATATTCAAAGTCCAAAGAAAATATTAAGATTAGTCAGTGCTAGAGAGAGGTATATGCGATTTTTTTAATTAGTTGGTTAATTTTCTTTAAAATGTTAGTTGGAGAACTTGAATACTTAACTTCTCCCTCCTCTTTTCCTTTAACTCTTCTTCAATCATTGAATCAATTTTATATCACTCAATATTATAAATTCTAATCTTAATATGACCAATGTGCAATAAAAAATAAAAAAAAGTCTAGAGAAAATATAATTAACAATGCAAGCCGAGAGTAGTAGTTACCTGAACCGTGTTTCCTGATTGATCTGAAGGGCATCTAATTTCATTCATGAGTTCCCAAGCCATTATAGTTGGATCATCTTTGTAAACGACCCCCGTGAAGTTATTACGTCTTGTGAGTACACTCTATCAAAACACAAATTAAAAACTCCAATATTAGGTCAGTTATATGTCTTTTTCCCTGGAAAATCGTTGGTACAAATGTTGTCACGAGTTGTAGCTGAGGTAGCAAAATAATGGTAAAGGACCACAAAAAGCTTGTGCTGAAATTATTTTCATATAGTATTTGATTAGTTGTACTTAAATGCACTTTACTCATCTAAGAACTGCTCGATAGCTGAATGCACATGTTGAACATTAATGCAGTGAAAATTGCAAGAGTGTATAAGTAGCAACATTCTTTTAAACAAGTCTAAACCTCTATAATACGGTTCATTGATTCTTGGCAGTTGTCAGCTACCAAGTAGGAAATGTTTAAGCTCACGTACAGAGCAATTCAACCACAAAAGCTGGTGATGGTAAAGTTTTTATTTTTAATCACTCTTCTACCCTCGGTTGCATACTTTCAAGAAACGGAAAAAGTTTTTCCCAAGCAAAGATGTATTTTTCATCAAGGGTGAATATATTACAAGTGACTCACATTGAAAATAAATTTATTAGCGCATTTTAGGAAATTAAGAAACTGTATCTCTAGAAATCAAGAAACTATATTTCTAGAAATCGGGAAAGTATATTTCAGAAATGGAAGATTTGTATCAGATATTGTAGATATGTAATTAGTTGTAATTATGCAAATTAATTGTAATCCTGTATATATTGTTAATTTGAGTAATAGCGCAAATTCCTAACGATATCTCCCTAGTCCCTCCCTCGTTTTTCCTAGCATTTCCATAACAAGAATAACATGTCACAATATAAAAAGGTTATATATTTATTCCCACAATATTGTTATAATATTTTTTTTATCACATCATTTATTTTGTCTCGTATATACTTTCCATTTTCTTTTCCTATTTAATTTCATTCATATTTGAAAAATAAATTGTACAATATTGAAGTAAGAATGTGATTTCTCATACTAAAATGAGTAAAACCAAACTGTGACACGATAATATTGATGAAAATAAGGAAAACAAAATAACTAAACACGGTAGCTACTAATGAAATTATGAAATGTTTACCTTGACGTGGTTTTTGTAGTATTCCTTCACTAGAGGGTTAGTGAAGAAATCATCTTCAGAATCTATGGCCTGACCCTCACTTCTTGCCCAGTCCACATATTGTTTCTTTCCTCCAAAGTTATCATAGTTATTCACCAAACTCAACACAAGCTTGGTCCCATATCTTCTGGCTTCTGATATCACAAAGTCCAGCCCCTTTCATTATCAAAGTAACACAAAGCCAAAATATAATTATTACTACTGCAAAAAGTGTGAACACCAATTATATACATAGCAAGCATGCTTTTAATTAGGAGAAGAAGTAATGTTAATAATCACAAAATAAAACAATCATTACTCTAACTCAATACCAATAATAATACATTGAGATTGCAAAAATGGAGGCGATGAATTAAACTAACCACCACCATGAAGGGAGATATAAGGTTAGTCTAGTAGTAAAGGAAGAAGGAAAGAGTAGAAAGGTCACGGTTCTAATTCTTCCCTAAAAAAAAGAAACTAACCCGGAACATGTCTTCATTGTAGGATCCAGGAGAGTATTGTAGGGGCTTGTAACCACCATCACTGAAAGCCCATGTTCTGGCTATGTTAAGTCCATGGTTTGTACCCTTTTGAAACACAGATGATACTTTGTTTCTCTGAGATGGATCAGAGGCCATATACATCAGCCAATATGCATTGTAACCGTTAGCATAGTAGGGTCTCCCATTCAACATAAGCTGCACCCCTCTTACTTTCACAAATCCATCAGCAGCAGCAGCTTCTACTTGGGGTAATAACAAGATCCCTCGTTCCAGTATCATATAGAGAACTAGAAAGACCATAAAGAAACCAAGCTTCATTATTCTGCTTTCAACTCTTCACACTCCTTACCCTGTCAGAACTAGGAATGTTAGCTTCCGAATCGCAGCGCTGAAGCCAACATAGAGTCCCACACTGCCTATTAATATTACTTTTATTTTTTCTCTCTAGAGATTGTATATGTATCTTTCTTGTTATCCCGCTTAAGTGCATGTTTGATTTACACTGAAATTATTGTGATACGTAAAAATAAAAGTAAAAAAAATAATGATTTTGATCCTTTTTGAAAAAATTATTTGGCCTCAAAAATCATTTTCCATCGGGATGTTCAAAATCAAATCAAACTATTTCTTAGCCATTAAATCGATTCAAAAAAACTAAAAATTACAAAGAAAAAATTGCATGCTTTTTTAGTTTGATTCAATTTTTGAATCTTGTTATAAAAAATTAAACCAAACTCAATAAACTATATATTATATTATATTAATTTTATTGTAATAATTAATAATATATTAAATAATTTATTATTTTTTATTGTATTATAATCAAGATTCATATTTTACTTTCATATGTTAAAAAATGATATAGAATAGTGTTAAATATCAAGTGCACAAATTATTATGTTATAAAAATAGTTGAAAATATTATTTTATATTAATATTAAA
Organism: Glycine max; assembly: GCF_000004515.6. NCBI lineage: Eukaryota > Viridiplantae > Streptophyta > Magnoliopsida > Fabales > Fabaceae > Glycine > Glycine max. The sequence continues at coordinate 5,999,134 of NC_038250.2, forward strand.
TAGAAGTGAAAATAATAATTTCAACTCAACTATGTTAAACAGAATTTAATAAAAAATAAAATTCAAACAAAATTAATTTTGAGTTAATTTAATATAATAACTATGAAATTTTATTTGATAGGTTTTAAATTATGATAATAGATTAAAAAAATAAAAAAAATCACTTAATCGAATCGAACTCAACTGCAAAAGATGGGTTTGATTTAATTTGGATATAGTATTATATTTAAAACAAATCAAACTAAATTACATATTTATTTTATGTTTAGTTCGAATAATTTTTTGTCTAAAAATTAAACCAAAACACACTATAAATATTCTTATTTTTTTCACCTTATTTTTAAATATATTTTAAGTTGTCAAATAAAATTATTATGGATGATAAAAAAATTTAAAAAGAAATATTTAACACACTTGGCGGCTAGATATTTAAGACGACTACAAAACATTTTTATAGTAATTGATTTATATGTTTTTTTACAATAAAAATGGTATAGTTATATGAACATAATCTCTCTCACTAGTGAATAATGTTAATGGAAATGTCAAACAATACACTCTGAATTACCTTGGTACAACTTATCCTACATGGTAAGATCAAATTAAAGATGGTATAATTATCTTCACATAATCTCTCTCACTAGTGAATAATGTTGATGAAAATGCCAAAACAATACACTCTAAAATTAAAGTGGTTGAGAAGCAAGAAGGAAAGGAGTAAGGGTAGTTATGTCCTATTACCTATGAAATACCGACATCGATATGAACATCGAACGAACACACAGACATCTGTAATATTCAAAATATAAAACGTGATATAGATGTCATCTTAGTATCGGACACTGACACAAACGCGTGTCGAACACCGAACATCACAAGGGAGTGAAATGTCCGTGCTTCATAATCTATTACGATAGAGTGAGCCAAAGGGATGTCACTAGAATTATATATATATAGAACCAGAAGCTCATGGGTCACTGTCACACTATATTGTGGGGCCGCAAAATGTATCATTTTTAAGGTAAGCAGGATCATGGAAGATAATTAAAGGTGTGGTTACTATCATAATTTTTCATGTCCATACAAAATTGTTGCCCCGTGATGTGAATTGGACTTTGGAACAAGATTTTACGGTGGGATGCAGATGGAATCATGGACCCACACCCCATTGCCCAAACGAAGCAACACTGTTAAGGAGTGAGTTTCAAGCTCTGGTGCACGTCAATTACTGATTCCAAATACAAACTTCAAGGGACACTACACTAGCACACGGCACACATCACAAGAAACCACTGTTCAAGGAAACTTTTTATTAGAGTGATCATGCATGGACATATCGAGAGTGTATATATTTCACTCACATTCTTTATTTTTTGTATTGCTTTTTTTTTTCATGTTAAATCAGTTATTATATTTATAATATTAAACTTTTCTCTATTTTATGTCTATTTTTCTCTAAATATCCAGTATTACATATATGTCTATGCATTTTTTTAAGGGATTATTTCACTTTTAGTTTCTAATTTTTTTCAAATTCATACTTTTAATTTCTAACCTAAATTTTGATTGGTCAAAATATTTAACTTTTTTTTGTCATTTTTAGTCTCTACATTCAAATAACAAGATTAATTGATAACGTGATAATATTAATACTCCAATCATTTATCACGAAAGAGTTTAAACGAGATAATCACATATAATTTTATAATAAATTATATTATTAATCTCTCATCAAATGATCTGAAATTATCAACTAGTTTGAACTAATGAAAAATTAGAACTAAGTTTACCAATAACATTACATTGATTGTTGGGTCAAATTATTTAATGATATGATAAATTACTAATTTTTTAATATATATCATTATTGTATCATCGTTTAATGTTATTACTTTACAATATATTCTATTAGTGGTAAAAAAAAGTTCAAATACTTTAATTGTTCAAAATTTAAGTTAAAGGCTAAAAGAAAAAAAAAATACATATCAAAATAATAATACTTATTTTTTTTATTATGTAACATAAAAGTGGAAATAGTGACTTACTCTTCATTTTAATTTTTGGGGAATGTATTGCATGTGGAAGGTACTTACTTTTTTCTTACACATTTTCTATAGACAAAAATCTTATAATTATTTTAATATTAAAATTAAAATATACTCAATTTGTATATTCTCATTGTCTTCCTCTTCTCAATTAAATATTTTTAATATTATTTTTTATAGGTACATGTCACAATTCACACACTGCTTTCATAACTAGTCAAAAAAATTTCTCTCAAATATTTCAAAATTGTTCTTTTTTCCATCTTTACTGGCATACTTTATCTTTTTAAGTATTTATCGCTTTCTATTTATAATTACTATTTTTTAGATTAATTTTAATATGATTTTTAAATAATTTATCTATAATTAAAAATATAATATTCATATTGAAAGATAATTATTTATTATAAAATATTAAATATTTATTTTGTAAAATACACAAACTAAAATGTAAATTTTTACACATTGAAATGATACCTTAGAGGAAGAATAATTAAAAAAGTCGTATATATGGAAGTTTTTAGGTAGGTTAGGTAGCTTTATCCTTTTGGATTGGATGCTATTGTCAAATTGAATTTATAACTTTCGTTTGTCACTGCAGGAGTCAATTTAGTATTTATTTTTATTAAGGATAAAGTGAATCTAATAAAAGAGTTAATTAAGGACGATTTTGTAGATTGTCTTCTCCATCTATGAAACTACTCCCCTTGCTAACCTCTAATGTGGTTGTAGATACAGAAGTGCAATCCATGACCAGGCAGCACAGTGAATAAAGTGGTAGACAATAATGAAATGTCATGGAGAAATCAAAACCTCTCAAGTCTCCACAATATTTGAATACTTCTTCAGTCATAAAGTTAAATGTTTTTAAAATTCCAACTAGACTGTTTGATTTTGATCCAACCATGCGTACCATAAAGCAATCAATTATGTTTTGGTTTTAATCGTTCCTTATATTTGGAGGTTTTGGTCGGTTTCTTCTTAAATTCAATGTTTTTAATGCATTGGGTATAACAAGTTCTAGTCTCATTGTACAACATAACTAAGGTACTGCTAATCATTTTCAAAAGCAATGTTGTAAAAACACAAAGATGACAATCATCTTACCAATATCCACTTAACAGCTAGCTAGATAATACAATTTTTAACAACAAATTAAGAAAATATTATTTATAAACCTTCACTTTAGAATTTAAATGTATGAATTAACTAATTCTTAATATGATGTCACGTTGTTACCGCAACAGTTGTTTCAAATAAATATTGAATTTAAAAATATTTGTCAGAATATAATTATTGAATTTGTGAAAATAGCTCCATTAATTTCCCTAAGGGGGCGTTTGCTTAATCTTAATCTTGTTGGATATCTGAAAATATTATTCTTAAGAATATTAGATAAAAATGACATTCTTGTATATTTTAAAATATATATATATTTGATTAACTATTTGGAATCTTTTTCATATTTCTGGAAATATTTAAAATATATATTTGATTCAAGTTATTTTTTTTCTAGAAATATATGTTATATTATTAAAATATTATTTTGTATTAAAGAAATTATTATATTTTATATCAATAATTTACTAAATCATGAATTAATCTTATATGACGCCAACCCTCATGCATCATGCAAACATAAGTATATAAAAGTAAATTTAAACTTAAAATATAATTTGAAAAATAAAGGAAAAATTGGAAATCTCTCCCAATTGAATGTACAAATATATATGAAAAGAGAGAGAAAAAATAGTAGGTCTAAAAAATTATTACGGATAATTAATTTTCACTCGAAAAGTTAATTATTTTTTTTAAATAATTGATTACAATATTTTATTTTTAGTATTAGTTTTCTTCCTTATTTCTTTCAAGTCAAATACTCCTAAAAGTCTCCTTTTTTTCTTACCTTTTTTTTTCTCAACTTGTGCCAAATAGAATGTAAGGTTAATTTTTATTTTTTTTATGGTGTAAGGTTAACTTTATCCGTGATATAATACTTAACTTCTCTTAACAAACTTTTCACATTGGGATTCAATTTTTTCACTGTGCTAAGGGTATGTTTAGATTTTAGATGGAAGTATTTTTTAATGTTTAATAGTTAAATCAGGTTAAAGATGTCATATTTAATTACTCTCTAAAATTTGAGAATACAATTTTGCTTGAAAACTCAATTTGACATAAAATATGACTTAGGATGAATTTGTAAATTTAATTACAGACTTTAATTCATAAACAACTCATTAAGTATAGAAAAAAAAACAACTTAGGATGATTTATTCATATAAAGTATAGAAAAAATGTTGCAAATATTTTTAAAAAAAATAAAAAAAACAAACATATACAACTCATTAATATACCTGATAAATGGTTGGTACGTTGGTCTTGTTGACGTCGTTTATTTATATACGAATTCATATTGTTGACAACACATGTCCGGTCAAACAATTATAATTAAATTGTACAACTTTTTAGTTACCAGACAAAACTACACTGTCTTTTGTTTGAAACATAATTTTTTGCATAATTAAAAATTTCTTTCGTATAGATTATATATAATTTTATATTAATCTAAAATTATTTGATATTTCAATTATATAAATCAAAATTAAGGAAATATATACTTTTCAAAATACATTACAATATGAGTTATTTCAATTAATTTTTTCTTCTTAATATTTAATTTTGATAAAATTTAACATAAATAATCAAGATAGTAAAGTTATAATTCAACTGTTAACTTCTATAAAATAAAATGAAAAATACATTTATAATGTCTTAATAACATTTCCTTTTGTTTACGTGTCTCTTTTTTCTCTTCATTTTCTATTTATATAACAATTGAAAGCAAGTGAGAAAATGGATGGATAAAACTATTACACACGTACATATGTGCACGAGTAAATCAATACTAAACTTTGAGTGATTAATTAATATGAAATTATTACAATATTAAATATTTATTTTTATGATTTATATGGTCATATCTTTTGTCTTAAAAAATGTCCTCGTTTAATACGTTTTTTTACATTTTAATATATTTTTATTTAAAACTTATATATATTTTTTATAAAAACATTTTAATAATTATCTAAAAACTAATATACTTTATTTTTCATCAAATTTTATTTTTTGTATAAACATTTCTAAAAATCTCATAATTTTAGTAAAACAAACGTCATGTTTTTGGCAATTTTATAGTACAAAATATACATCTTATTAATTATTTTAAATTATTTGTTGAGTATAATACACATTCTTGTAAGTTATATATTAAAATATATATTTGTCCTCATATAATGTAGATTTAGTTATGTGATTTAAATATGGATATTCTTTAATTTAAAATTTATAGGTTGTGTAAATTTTTATTATTACTAACATTAAGTAAACTTATTTTACAAATATTTAAATCGCATCCCGATAAATTGAGACAAATTTAATGTAAGAAATGCCCCTCTATAAATGTGTGACAAAACATGTGATTCAAACATTGGTTATATAGTTTACTATATCATTTTTTTTATCAGGAAGTATATAGAATTTTTTATTTAGGATTCAACTAATCTTACTTCCAACAAGTTGACTCATTTTAAAAGTAAAGTGATACTTCTAATTAGGATTTAAAACTCAAATCAAGAATCAAATTCTAATTTTTTTTTGTTAAAGAATTCAAGTATTAACCATTTATACTAACAACTTATGAGTGTTGGTCGATCTATGATTAGAGAGTAAGGCTATATATGTTTAGATTAAAGTTAGGAAAATACTTTTGTAAATGGCGAAATATAAATGCAGTGACTAAAAAACTTTTTATTATAGCTATAATTGTGGTTAATGTGATCGTGTAATTTAAAACTATGGTTAGATGTTAAAAAGATTATCTTAGAGCATCTTTGATGGTGTTCATATAGGAACATCATTATCGCAAGCTAGAGAAGCACTCCCATCAGAGGAAGCAATGTGCTTGCGAGGGAAGTCCCAATGCAGGTGCATACAACGATTGCTTCCTGAAGTAACATTGCTATGCATAATAAATTAAATTAAAAAAGGAAAAACCTTTTTTTTTTCGCAGATAGTATTTTTTTGGTGCAGAAAAGCAAAACCTCTAAAATAGAGTGCAATATAACGGATATATTTCTAGCCATTAAAATTTGTGTTGTTAGGCAACGGATATATTTTTTTCAATATAAATAGAGTGAAATGTAAAAAAATAAAATTAGACTAACAAAATCTCTAAAGTTTGCCTCATTTCATTCTCAACTTTTACTTTGATTTGTTTTCATGGATCGAAATAAAAAATCCCGCAATATGAATCTGTCATTTAAGTTCACCCCAAATTCTCAAGGTTTTTACAAATCTAAATTTACAAAATTTTTCAAATTTATCAAACTCACGAAATAATCTAAATCAAAATATGACAAATTTTCAATATCCTATACTTCTATTTCATCCATATCAATTTAGTATTTATCAATCACCACCAATTTATCCTTCCATGGATGAAGAATTTTCAATGGGTACTAACAATGAACAATATATTGTGTGAAGTTAGTTGCTTTCATTATTTTAAATAAAATATAGTTTAATTATATTTATATTTATATTTATATTTGATTTTTAAATTTTAAATTTTTTAACATCCGCCAAATATATTTAACATAATATAATGCACTAAAAATTCTTCATTATAAAATCATTTTCATTAAATAAAAAAAAAACAAAAGTTTGGATAGTTGAATATGAATAACGTATTAAATATGCATAATTTGAGGATTCTTATAATTAATATCTGTTACTAAAATGTTCTCATTTTTAATATTTCCTTAATTAAAAGTTATTACTTTTTACTAGCTGGATGCAAGTTAAACGTGACGTTATTTTTATATTATCTGTATTTTTGGTGTTTAATATTACAGCATAAAACAAAAATTAGCTAGGCCTTTAATTAATTAACTTTCATAACAATAAATTAAGAACATCTTTAATGAAATTCACCAAATCTATTATTATATATATTCTGGAGATCACTATGGAAGTTAGGTTCCCCTTAAAAACTGCTCCCATTTTAAAAATAATTATTGTTTAATGTCTCTTTCTAATTAATTAATATATATATAAAAGTAAGATTTATTGTAGAACCCACCAAAATAACTCAAAAATTCAAAATGAGATTTAACACTAAAACAAAAGAAAAATTATTATCCTATATGAAATCATAAGTCAAAAAAACAATCCAAAATTTCAAAATTAATTTTACCACTAAAATCCTTTAATATAATACTGAACGTTCATATATAGGCTGGCCGCTGTAATTAACTCACTGTTTCACATATTCACAATCAATTGCAGTACTCTTAAAATGTGATTGTAATTTGATTTATATATATATATATATATATATATATATATATATATATATATATATATATATATATATATATATTTCAATCGAGGTTCTAGAATTTTTGATTGGTAGGTAAATCTCACTCACTAGTAATTCTTTGGTCTCCCCTCACTCCTATAAACCCCACCAATGCTTCCCATTCCTTTTCCAAGTCAACCCGAGAGAGAATTAAGATTTTATAATTTAACTTTTTTGGGGTGTGATTAAAAGAGAAGCTAGCTAAAAAAAATGGGTTCAGCATCCGAAAGTGTTTGCGTTACAGGAGCTTCTGGTTTCATCGGGTCATGGCTTGTCATGAGACTCATCGAGCGTGGCTACACCGTTCGAGCCACCGTACGCGACCCAGGTTACTTAATTAATTTCATGTCACCCTCCAACAATGTGTTTATTTACGATAATTGTTATAGTATCCGGATAATTATAAAAGATTTTTAAAACAATTATTTTTATATTAATATTTAAAATGAGTTTGAGCACTTTAAGGAATTAGAACATAAAATTTTTCAATCAACAAAACCCTTCAATTTTTTAAAGTACTTTTGGTTTAACTAGTTAGATCTGAAATTTTTTATTTGAAACTCAATTAATCTTCTTTCATCTTGAGATGATTTATTTTAAAATAAAGTGATACTTTTAATTGCGATCCCATACACAACCGAAGATCGAAAGTATTATAGAATTTCTCTTAATTTACTTGCCAACAAAATATATAATATTATAACAGTAACATTATGTTAATCATTATACGCATTATTGTGCAGTAAACATGAAGAAGGTGAAGCATTTGGTGGAACTACCAGGCGCAAAGAGCAAACTGTCTCTGTGGAAGGCTGATCTTGCTGAAGAGGGAAGCTTTGATGAAGCCATTAAAGGCTGCACCGGAGTTTTCCACGTGGCCACCCCCATGGACTTTGAATCCAAAGACCCTGAGGTACAATATCATCCATTCACATTCACCTACTTTGATTTTCTGCCCTATATATCAAGATCACTCTTGAATATTAAATTAAAGTGATAATCCATGTTTTATTTTGTCGAAAATTAGTCACAAGCGAATAGATGTTTGGCATCAATATTGATAACAAAATTAAAGCTGTACCAAAAAAATTAATCGGCCTTTTCATCTCTTAAAAGATAATATTAATAATACTGATCTTTCATGGGCCAAAATTGTATTTTACTATAAAAGAAAAATATATATACCGACGATGAGGTATTATTCTCTTGATCTTGGGGCATTTAAAAATCTTTCCAATCAGCTAACTATATTTTCTATTATAACCAAACATTCTAACTTAGTCTCTAAACTTACAATGATGATCAATCTAGTTCTTAAAACTATAAAAAATATTATATATTTTAATTTCTAAAATTACTAAATAATAATCATTTTATTCTTTAAATTAGAAAACAACAATTATTTTTAAGTAGTCTCTACAACTACAACAATAAAGACTAAAATGTGTATCGAAAAAAAGAAATAAAGACTAAAATGACAGGCGTTTCCCATTACCTCACTTTCAAGTTGACGAGTTGCTGTTTAATTATGTGTTGTCAAAAGTAATGTTTGTTTTACGTGATATATATAATATGGTCCCAAACCAAATATTCCAGCCATGCCACATATATATAACACATAACCTTGACCTCTAGAGCCACATTAAAATCTCTTTAAAATATATATATATATATATATAATTGATGAAAATTAATTATATGAAAATCGTGAAATGTGCATGCAATAATATTAGTATTGATGAAGATTGAATCTGACACGTTGTTAATTACAAATTTGATGCATGGCAAGTGCAGAATGAAGTGATAAAGCCTACAATAAATGGGGTACTAGACATCATGAAAGCATGCTTGAAGGCAAAAACTGTGCGAAGGCTAATATTCACGTCCTCAGCCGGAACCCTCAACGTTATTGAGCGCCAAAAGCCCGTTTTCGACGACACATGCTGGAGTGACGTTGAGTTTTGCCGTAGAGTTAAGATGACTGGTTGGGTTAGTAATTTATCTCCTCACTTATGAATTATGATCAATGTTAATAGAAGATTATCATATCATCTGACTCGCATCAAGGATAAAACAACTATAAGCTTGAGTTTTAGATCCATGAAAAAAATATTTGTTTTTAGTTTTTATAAAACAAAAAAAAAAAGAAGTTATATATTGACAAAAGAACACAATATATTTCTCATTTAAAATAAAATATTTCTCTTAAAATTTACTTTATGTCTTACTAATGTGTCCGTGGTCTGTGGATAGCATGTCATTAACCATCACTCTCGACAACATAATAATTGTTATTAAAAGATACATAAATAATGTTTGATTAAAATATTTTTCAATCTATAAAATTATGGAGCTTTTATAAAATTAATAATTACTTTAATTTGTTTTTGTTCCTGTCTCTAAAAAATATGAAAATAATGTATTTTATTTATTGAAAAAAGATTAAAACTATAGAGTGAATAGTCTACATATACACTCATAATATAAATAATTTTTACACTCTTATTTAATGATAAACTTTCGTTCAATCACATATTGTTATCGTTGTGTATATATAGCAAGTTAGTTGATATTTATAATAAAAGTGATGGTAATTAACAATGGTTCTAACTATATATGTAATTTTTTTTACATGCAATTAATAATGATTTTTTTTCCTTATCTTGGTTTGAATGTAGATGTATTTTGTTTCTAAAACACTGGCGGAGAAAGAAGCATGGAAATTTGCCAAAGAGCAGGGCCTGGACTTCATCACTATCATTCCACCTCTTGTTGTCGGTCCCTTTCTGATGCCAACCATGCCACCTAGCCTAATCACGGCTCTATCGCCAATCACAGGTACATTATGCAAATTAAGGAAAATAATTAGTTGACACACAACTCTAAATTACACCATTTTTTACATGATGCCAACCATTTTTTACACCCAAGTTTTTTTTTTTAACTTTTATTGAATTTTACTCCTACAAATTAATTTAACACATTTTACCTTTAACTTTTAATAAACTTCTAAATTTTACTATTTATCACTTATATATTAATAAGTATAAAAGTTGAGGATAAATTTGTAAAAAAATAAAAAAAAAAGATAGTAGTAAAATTCATCAAAAAAATTGAGTGTAAAATTTGTTAGAAAAATAAGAAGTGGGAGGGGGATAAAGATATAATTATGTTAGAAGTAAATTGATGGAGAATAAAATTCCTAAGGTTTTTAAAAAATGTAAGTAAAATGTATTAAATTAATTTTTCAAAGTAAAATTTGTTAAAATTTAAAAAGTAAGGAATAAAAAGTGCAAGCTTTGCTGTTATAACTAGAGATATTATGATTCTTAATTGTGGGAACTAATTAAAGAAATGTTTCTCTATATTATGCTGAAGTGGTGCTTAAAAATTGGCAGGAAATGAGGACCATTACTCGATCATAAAGCAAGGTCAATTCGTCCACTTAGATGATCTCTGTCTTGCTCACATATTTCTGTTTGAGGAACCAGAAGTGGAAGGGAGGTACATATGCAGTGCATGTGACGCTACCATTCATGACATTGCCAAATTAATTAACCAAAAATACCCTGAGTACAAGGTCCCCACCAAGTAAGTCTCACAACTACTTTATAAATATCATACTTATAAAAATTAAATAAATAAAAAACGGTTTAAATTCACCAGCTCAACCAGCTAGCTGAACTTGAAATTGGTTCTGATATTCACGGTAAGAAACCAAAACTAGTACCTTAAATGAAATGCAAAATTAAAATTCAACATTTGAGAGAGCATTCTAATGTTATGGATTTGAACTCACAAGTAAAGAGTTTTGGGAAATTAAAGGGGATCTTAGTAATTAAACTAGAATTAATCTCGTACTACATATAAGGTGTAAAAATTCCTTGTAAATAAAAAAGAAAGTATTACACAGTAAAACAAATGTATAAATAAAGCATATATAAAATTAACTATAGGTTGGACTAATTGTGCACATTGGATTTTTAGGTTCAAGAATATTCCAGATCAATTGGAGCTTGTGAGATTTTCTTCCAAGAAGATCACAGACTTGGGATTCAAATTTAAATACAGCTTAGAGGACATGTACACTGGAGCAATTGACACATGCAGAGACAAAGGGCTTCTTCCGAAACCTGCAGAAAAAGGGCTTTTTACTAAACCTGCAGAAACTCCAGTGAATGCCATCATGCATAAATAGGCATTCATATCTTTGTATCTGTGTGATGGCTGTGCAACTTGCTTTTCTTATTCCGTTTCTTGATTAACGTTTCTGTTTTATGAAAAATTAGAAATGTGAGTGGCTTGTAAGGCCAGGTTATCTTCAATAAGTTAATAAAAACCATCTTCTAAAGTCTTGTTCACTTGCGTAAGTTAATAAATATATTACTACACACACACAAAAAAAAAAAAAAAAAAAAAAAACACTCCCCTCTCATTTTGCATCAAACTCTACAATCGACAACCATATAAGTCATCCTTGTTTTCAGATTATTTTTTTTTCAATTCTTAACCTATAATTCTCATTCTCACATTTAAATAAAATAAAATAAAATAAAAATCTAACTCCATATACCCCTTATAGATAGGATTCTGAAAATAACTTGCTGTTGTAAGAGTGGGAAGGCAAGATTGTTTTCATTAATTTTAGGTTTAAATACTTTGTGTCCCTATAGTTATTCACGTTTTGATTTTGGTGCTTGTAATTTTAAAAGAAAATGTCCCTGAAATATTTTGTTTTATGTAGTTGGTCCTTGTAATTAGAAATCAGTCAAGTGATTAATGATTGTTGATGATAATAAGTATCACATCAGTAAATGATGATATTATAAAGTGTCACGCATCAAAAGTGTTACATTAATACATTAATAGGAATTAAGCCGGGCCATTAACCTACTACAAGGGGCTTAACCAATTTGTTTGAATGTCTTATCCCTAATGATCGTTTCCTTCCGACGTACACTGATCATATCCACACTCCTTTTTCTTCTTTTCCATCTTCCCTTTCTTTTTCTCATTCAAGCTCCATTCCATTCTTCTAAATCAGTTGGTTAAGAAAACCTCAACCCTTTTTGGCTTTAAGAAAAATAATCAATGTTATATTAACATGTATTTGAACACTTAATCGAACCATACACAACTTCCTTCATGTGAAAAGAAGGGAATAAATTTCCAACTTAAAATCCAAGACGACTTCTCCTTGCTGCCACCGTTCTAGCTTAGCATTGTGTTTCTAGGCAATGTGTCTTGCTGGTCCAGGTGGTAATAAATTAAATCAACTCGAAAATAGTTTGAAATTTGATTTGATAATCAACTGTTTATGAATCAAATGAATTAAATTTGAGTTAAAAATTTAGCTCGTTAAATGAATAAACCAAATTTGAATTGTATTTCGTTCAACTCATTTGGTTCATGAATTAGTTATATATATATTAAATTTATCTAATTAATTGAATTTTCTATTATTTTATATATGTAGGGTAGGGTGGCTTTTTTTTTTTAAGTAGACTTCGATTGTAACAAATATTTTTCTTGTCATACCTTATGGTTCTACAAAGCTAATAAAATAAATTCAATTTTATCTTTTTTAAAAAAATTAAACAATCATTTTATCTAAAATCTACCAATAAATTGAAATTTTGAAATGTAAAAGATTTTTAAAATTTTACTCTTAGTTCATGTGAATCGAGCTAATGAGCTGAGTTGTTTGTGAGCTTAAACCAAGTCAAATTCGAACGGGTAAAAGATTTATATCAAACTTCGAGATGAACTAAATATTAATGAGTCTATGTTTGGGTCTCATTAATGCTTGCCATGGATGAAAGTGTCATGTTGATTATTATGGTGTAGGCATGAATGGTGATCTTTAGTACCAAAGCATGATGCAATGAAGTGCAATCTTGTCTGGACATTATGATTTTTTGGGTGATAATCCTACACTATTACACAAAATAGTTTTTTAGAATAATTAAAAATGACTTTTTAAATTAATTGTATGACAATTATAAAATATCATGTACAAGAAGTGATGACTTTTTTTTATCAGTTTTCAGTCCATCTAAAAAGATAACTTTCAAGATTGGTTGGAAAAAGAACCAATCTAAAGTATATCTAAAAAGTTATGTTTTATATACAATATGTTTTGCTGATTTTTTATGCTTATAATTTCTAGAATATAATAATAATTATTACTTTGAGGATTAAGATTGTAATTGTTGAGAAATATTCAAGTATCATATTGGTTGTCTCAGTCCTTGAAGTGTAGTTTATATATCTATTAGACTTCATCTTAAAATTAATTGGCATTAAGTGAAGTTATCCAATAGATATATATATAAGCTACAATCCAAGGACCGAGGCAATCGATAAATAAATAAGCTTGATGTGAGACTTGAGTATTTTCTAATTTAATCAATAAGTAAACATGTTGAGCTCAACTTTTTTAATTTCATATGTAAATATTTTTGTTTTCTAGATAGGTCAATTTTTTTAATTATGAAGCAGGCTTGCCTTATTCTTCTATCTTTTTTCTTTTTTGTTCTATTTTTCTGCCCAACTTAATTGCATTAATGTTTTTCTTTTTATTTGAACTGGTTACGACTTTCATATTGTTTCTTTCTTTTTTATGATTTTTTTTCTAAAATATTTGATGTATTAGAATTTTAAAGTCTAATTAATATATATTTGTAAATATACCTTTATTTAATATTTATTATTAGTGATACAAGTATCAAAAATCAAATTAATTAAATAAGTTCATTTTAGTTCAAATATAATAATTTTAGTTCAATTAAATATTTTTTAAATTTATGTGTTATATTCTTAATAAATAAAATTATGAAAAGAGGTAGTATAAGAAGTTTTACAACAAGAATGAAGATCGAATGAAATGTGTGAGCAGCCACCAGTCAGCAGTCACGTGCTCTTGAGTTCAGCTAACTTGTTGTACTAACATAACCGGCTGGTGATCACATGTTGAGCAGTTAAAGCTATCATAACACAATGAAATTAACCAAAAAGACTTGCTTCGATGTGGATCTGCATTGTCTTTGTCCTGTGCCATGTGTGAGAATAAAGCAGATTTTAATTTGGAATTTCCTCGTTTAAAATAGCACATGTTTTCATATTAATATTAAAAATGGCAATTTAAACAGGTTTTTCTAATATTTAAATTATCAGTATTAAAAAAAATTCTGGGCTTGAGCATGGAAAAATAACTAAAGACATTATTTTATCCAAAAAATGGCCAATTTGATGGGAGAAAGATTACGCCTCTTAGTTGTATAAAAAAAATTATCAGTATGATTGTATTTTTCTTAAAAAATACCTTAATGAGTAATCTGTATGACACCATATTAGTTTTTTTAAAAAAACTATCAATAAGCTAATATTTTATCCCTTACTATCTGCATGATAATTTTGTTTTATTTAACTAAAATCTATAATAATAAGTATTTCTGAATATATAAATTATATTTAAGTTTATGATAAAAAAAATATTTTGTGATATAAAGTTACTTTTAATTATTGATATTCTTTTAAAAATATAAAAATTCAATTTAAAAAAATAAAAATGAAAATAATAGATTTAATAAGATAAGAGGTTAACAAAAATTTCTAAAACACTTTCATTGAAAAATAATTTCTAAAAAAACTCACATTCAAAAATAAATTTAAAAAAAGAGAAATAGTTATTATATATATTAAATTTATCATCAAAAAAATATTTTGAAATTTTAAATTCTTGTCATATCAGATATCCCTTATAAATACTGTGACTGTGAGCCTCAACACCATTCCTACATCGGTCCAAAAAATCCCTTATAAAAGTCATATTTATTAATATATTAAATTATTATTGACAAAAAGTCTACAATATAATTTTACCTTATAGGGCAAAATCACCAAATTGGGTCCCTTTTATAAATTAATTACCAAAATGGATCTGTTACATTTTTATTTATCAAGGGGTCTGTTATTTTACTACAAAGCGCTTACCTGAGGGGCGCGTTCCACCTAAACGCGACGCGTGGCGTGACTTGACAGGACGATGGGACAGGGGTGGAAGTGGTGGCCTGCCAGACACGACCACTAGTGATGGTCTGCCAGGCGCTACCAGTAGTGGTGGGGCCCTAGGCGCGACCACTAGTGGTAGCCTGTCAAGCGCGACCACTAGTGGTGGGCCCAGACACGTCCCTATTCCTTATAAAACCCCTTCCCCTCCGTTTCATTTTCACACAAAAACGTTGAAGTGAGCTGAGTTGAAACGTGTTGAAGCGCTTTATACCGGTTAGAATTACTCTAAATAAGTTAAATTATTGTCACAACAATTTTCTACTTCGCACACTTATGACGCAAAACAATCGGCATTTATTTTTAATGTCTATGTATAAATTTTGGTTATTAACCAAATATACCAACAACATCAATAATTATGAGCTTAACTAATAATAATAATAATGTGCTAGATATAAAAACTACTACAATAAATAATTAATGGCCTCGTCCAACAAATATAACATA